>NC_056748.1:1144493639-1144793639 GCF_019279795.1 Protopterus annectens | reverse complement strand
TCTGCTCTGCTTCTTCCCCAGCAGAACTCCACTCTGCCACCCAATTGGTCTTCACTGCAGCAGAAAATGGTTTCAACACATCTGTCTCCTCCTAAATCCCAAAAAAACAAAACTACTACTCTTCACCCCAACCTTTAAATCCACCCCAATTACTTTTTCCATTGCATCCTGTAATGGCACTATCATCAAACCTGACTATTGCACCAAACTGCTAGGTGTCACCATAGACAATCAGCTAAATTTTGACTATCATATTGATTTAACTATCAAGACAGTCAATAAAAAGATTGGTGCCCTGTACAGACTTAAGCCCTTTCTTACAGCTACTTCCCGAGTGGCTCTTGCCCAAACTCACCTTATTTCTACATTACTGTATGCCTCTCCTTCCTTTGTCAACATATCCAAAGCTAATCTGAAGAAACTAAATAATGCCTACCACAGTATAGCCAGATTTGCCACTGGCTCTCCATTCCAAACTCATCACTGTCTTAACTTAAAGAAACTAAACTGGCTTGAACTTCCAAACCTAATACTCCTACAACAACTGATCATCACTTTTAAAATTCTACATTATCCCTCCAACACACCCATACTAAACAAAATCATCACTCCTTATAAAAATCTCACTACACTCAGATCAGCCAACAAGCTCCTAGTTACCACATTGAAATCTCATAATAAATCAGGAGATTCCTTATTTGCAAACACTATCGGTTCTTACTGGAATAAACTTCCAGCAGACCTGACCTCCCTAGGCTCATGTCACCTTTTCAAAAAACACATGAAAACTCACCTACTAATACATTGGCTATGTCCCTGCTCCAATCCCGACTGAACTCAGCAACCTTGTTACTCACTCTACTCTGCTCCTGTGTACTTTTGCACTCCTGTTCTAAATTACACTGTTTCCCACAGCCCCCTTTTTTTGTACCTTCACTCTTTTTTCAAATTTCTGTTTGCATCCCCCTCTGACCTTCTGTTTTTTTTTTTCTTTTCTGTCTCTTGCTTCTTTTAGCTGAGCTCCTATAATACTACTACCTTTACATTTCATCAATATCTTTGTTTCCCCCTCTCCTTCTCCATCTGGCTACTCCCTTGACTTACTAAGTCCATAATACTTGTACCAAACAGTTACTGTACTTTTTCCTCTTTCTGTTTACTATATTTTCTCCCTTTTCCTTAACTTTAACTACATTACTTACCTGTTTCTCTAGCAACCTGCATTTTTAACACTATATAATAACCAGTTTTGCCAATACCTGATTTTGTTGTCATGACTAGTTACTAGTTGATATTTTTTTAACTTTAATTTGTATTTTGTAATACTGGAGCTTATTCTCCTCAGCCCCTTGTCTGAACTTTGTTTGTCATCTACTCAGACTAGTCCACAAAAACTGTATATTCATTTGTATTTTGCCTTAGTACATTATGTTATTGTTTGTTTATTAGTTATTATGTTATTGTTTGTTTTTAGTTACTTCCTAATCTTTAGTGTCTTAGTCTGATAGTGGAGCTTTTCTCCTCGGGCCTCTGCTGAAAATGGACATGCATCCAGCCAGACTAGCCCGGTTAACAAATGTAAAATAAATAAATAAATAAATGTTATGCTGAGGCTACAAAAAAATAATTCTCAAAGCCTATTAGAAATAAAAATATTAAGTTTCAGCAAAAATCATGCCACATATCCATCTAATACAAGCCTACCATAAAGAGTCAGCCTGAGCAAAAAACTCCAAATTTACAACTCTGAACCACTGCAGCAACAGAAGTGTTTTAGTGAGAGGTGACTGTTGTCAGGCACACTGAAACTTCACTGACAAGGCTGGACAAGGGAAGGCTTATACTCAGTTGTCTTCCAGGTACTAGGATTTCTGACATTACAAGGGCCCTAAGGACCCCATCTCCTTACAAATATAAATGGCATTATAGCATTCAGTCAAGTTGGAATCCTAACCGTATAATACATTAAACTTCCTTATAGTGGAAGCCCATGGGATATATGCAAATGACCCCTTAATGTCATACATAGTATTTCAGCTACATGGCTTCTGAATGCCCATGACTTTTTACTTTTTAAGTTTTTATGGGTACATTCAGGCCAATAAAGCCATACCCTGTTATTTGTAGACATTGATGTTTAGACCTTTTTAATGGCATTATAAGTACAGCATAAGTTGATATTTTAAGAGGTTCACATCCTCAACTGACAGTAGATTGACTGTAGCAATATGTAATCATTATTCAAAACCTGTCCTTTTCACTATATTCACATGATTTTCTCTGTGCAGTACACAAATAAGGCTGTATCCATTATAAAGTATGAAACAAAACAAAGCAGTACTTTGAGCTTTATCTAGCTTGTAACATAACATTGCTGTACCCATACCTTTCAGAATACAAACAGGTTTTTGATCTGAAATACAGAAATTCATTTTGTCAGTTGTGATGTGTGAACTAATTCTAATAGAGAAAATCCATTATTGGCTATAGTTTTAAAAACAAACAGCTTAAAATCAAGCCTGATGTTGATAAACAATAGGTTGCCTGCAAAATATACCCAGTAACATCCAAACCAAAGGGTAAAAATGTCACATAGGTAAACCATCCAGTAAAAATTGCAAGAAAACCCCAGCCAAGCTAGAGTCTAAACCATTTAATACCTTAAACATCCTATAGTGGAATCCTGTGGGATATATGCAAATGATCCTTTGAGGACATCCAGTGTTCAGGTACATGGCTTCTGAATGCCCATGACTTTTTATGTTTTATTTTCAAAGTCTTTATGGGTACATTACTATATTTTCTGGCAAATAAAATCCAACTCCATTAGCTGTAAACATGCATGTTTTCGCCTGTTTAGTTATCTCATCAGTAAAGTACAGTATAAGTTCATTGGCTGTACTTTAGAACACAGAAGTTAAAATCAGTTCTGATGTTCATAAACATTATGATACCTGCAGTACAACTGAAGTAACATTCAAAGCAAAGGGTAAAAAAATCACACAGACAATCCATGCAGTAGAAATTGCAAGAAACAATTATATTATACAGTGTAGAGTCTAGTTTGGCTAGGGGAAACCACAACGTGAGCGCAGAAGTCAACCAGCCATCCTAGCAACAGACTAATTTCTCCAAATATAAACTGTCAATGAGCTGTTTTTCAAAAAACAAAAATCTACCTACTATTATTTATACTCCACTCTGTGGAATCACCTAAGAAACAACAGTGTGAACCATGGTGGTCATCCAGGCATCCTATGGACAGATTCATTTCTCCAGATAGAAACTGTCGATTTATGTAAAGACCGCAGGACAGTTTTAACTATTAAGTAAGTAATCCATGAGTTTACAAGGCTGATCAGGTGCAGGAGAAAAGCAAATCTGGAATATCATTCTTCTGCGTTGAATTTGTTTTTTCCCAGGGGGCTCTCATACTAACTCTGTGATCACCATACCTTGAAAAGGAAATACTCCAAGAATGGCGTTCTCAGACTTACTATATGTAAATCTATTTTTTTTTTTACTTTTGGTCTCAGCATTTCAAATGTTTAACTTTTTATTCTCATTATTTGGAGATTTTTCCCTTGGGCCTCCACTGAAAAGGTGCTTTTCCTACCCAATCAGACTATCCTTGTCAGCAGTAAATAAATGATTAAAACAAAACAGTAAGATGTAATTATTCCTTTATAGTCATCATTGATAACTCATTCCCTCCAGCACAGCACTTTTGAGTGTGTACCTTTAACTCCCAGTGGGGAGTGGCTTGACCATTTAAAAAATGAAGTTATCACCTTACAGTTCTCACAAATACTCATTGACAGAGGTCAAATATCAACATAGTTATGATTGCCATCATCTATGCTTCAAAATAAATTATTCTGATACCTTGTATGAATCATGGTTTTGGAATTATTAATGCAAATGTGAAAATCAGTATTGATGCCTAGAGTTCCACTAGGAGGTAACTGCAGAAATTCCTGGAGGCGCACTTGGCTGTAATGAGATAAGATCACTAATTGATTACAATTCCCCCTTTAAGATATATCTCACTAAACATATCAAACAACTGAAAACACCCCAAAGGTTCCTAACCAAAAAGATCACAGACCTCAAGTCCCTGAACTGTCAAGTGAGGCTGTCAGCTCTATGTCTTTTTTTTAGTACATTACAGACTTTTGAGGAAAAATTCCTGTGTTGCTTATCTCACACTGAGACCCAGATGCCTTGGACATTCTGTAACTCCACAAATCCAATAGCTCTACTAGTCCTAGAACTGAAGAGCTATATTTCCACCAACAAATAAATAAAACACTGAGGAAGGACATCTTTATAACCCAGTGCTTCCCAAATCTCTAGAATAAACTGTCACTGCATGTTAAGCAGTAAGACTCACTTAACTTCCTTAAAACATAACCTAGATGACTGGACAGGTATTCTCCTTTATTGGCTGGTATGGTCCTCCTGGAGAAAGGAGGTGCAGCCTCAGGGGGGGCGACCTTGGCAAAACACGAATGGTCATAAATGAAATGGCCTTAAAAATATCTATGAAACATATGAAAGACAAGTATGTGGGACTTAAAGTAATTAACCTGCAGAGAATAGCTTATACTGTAAATCAGTGATATAAGTAAGAATCGTAAACAGTACTCTGTGAACAACCTTGTCACTTGCATTTAACATTGTGTAATATAGGAGCTTGTCCTCGTAAAATACAGTTTCCATAATACATAGGTAGGTACTAGGCTATCGGCCCTGGGGCCTATATAAGCCTAGCCAAAAAGGTTCCCTGGCTTTTGCCACCCAAGAAAATTATTATCCTGTGCCCCTGTCAAGCAGTGCCGCAGAAGTGATCCCCAGGGTGAATTTTCTATTTCCCATCCAGTTGTCAAGATTTTTCTTAAAGAGGGCCAATGAGGAGCTTTGCTTGACATGAATGCATAGTTTGTTCCAGAGTATGGGAAATCTCTGGGACAGCAATCTATCCACCAGCATATTCTGTTTATGGGTGGAAAGGATGTTAGCAATAGTAAAGAAGGCAATACAGGCAAAAACTGCATGGAGGAGCACAGACCCCTTACAGCACCCATAACTCACAACATACTTAGAAAGCATCAAATGTGAGGGTGATAAGAAATGCAGTATAGATGTAAAGGTCATAATGTTCTGAAAACAATACAAATTTAATATGCAGTGGATCACCTCAAATGACTAATGAAGAATTGGATGTTAAGACACAGATAGAGCATGATCTGAGAGAAAATTTACTTTTTCACAATTGTCAGTCTGTGCCAACATATTAGTCAGAGTCTATTTGCTGATGCAAAACGAGGTTTCAGTTGTGATGACCACAATGAGTCTTATATGGTATATACACCATAAGTTGTCACAGGCAAATGCTTATATCCATAAATTATACCAGAAATGAAAGAAATATAGTGATGCAAAGACAGAAAGAAGCAGCTAGGAAGAGAAGAATTGGATTAAATGATGCAGTTCTCTTTCTTTTTTTTTTAATTTACTAAAACCAGATTATTTAAGCATAAGGACTTCAGCTGTCCTTCTCCATGGTGAGTATAAATATTTAGATCACAGTTACCTAGGTCTTTGATCCTTCATTTTTTTATCTAGTTCATAAACACTGGGTGTAGGCATCATCAGTTAATAGGCCTTACTAATTACTTCCACTAACAATATTTAAATGGTCATGGTTCAAATATATTGCTTGTTCATCATCCCCCACTAAAGCAGCTGTAATAACAGAAAAAAAATATTTTCACATCACATTATTGTATATAATTTCCTTACATCCTGGTGTTTATTTTCCAATTCTCACTTTGACATTGTCCGGACAACACTATTGTATCTGATTTTCTGTTCAGGGAATTTCACATCCTTTAATTAGAGAAGTAGTTCCCTTTTATAATGTTGATGACTATAAAAATAAACACTTGAATCCATTTACAGCTGCCTTGAGTCATAACTTCTGTTGACAATAATAGTTTTTACAGTGTCAATTCATTTTTTTCATGCCTAATCAAAACCATTTTCTTCTTTTTAGTTACAAATAAGTGAATCATGAAAACATTTTCCTTTGCTTTAAATATGAATCTCATGTTACAAAGTGAAAAATCAGTCTGTAAAGTTGGTAAATATAAACAGGTCTGCTACAGTATCCTGCCTATATTTTTGAAATAATAGTTGGCACCATCTGATTTCCCTAAAATTTATTAAAGTAGGCTAAATTATTTTTAAGTTAGAGTTCCGTAAACATTACCTGATGTTCATGATGCAATCATAACTGGAGCAGTTCTGTCATACTTTATATAGTCTTTGCAAATGAATCCAGAGAAAGTTTAAAGGGTCATGTTTTAATGAGAGACCTGGTAAGAAGTATGTGATAGGTTAAGCTGTTGCTGTAGACTCTGCTCATCTTGCATGAAATAGCAGCATGTGATGTTCTGCTTGTTTTGTGGAAGAAAGTACAGCTGTGTAAGTAAGCACTGCTTCGGTTGCCTTAGCTATAAGGATTATATCCTGCCACGGATATAACAGCCGGCCAGCTTCCAAAATTACAGGGCACCTTTCATGCACTCAAACTGTTAGGCAGCATGAGCTGGGCTGCCTAAAATCAAAGGTTTGCACACCAAGCCCTTTAGAGAGTTCATGCCAGCTGTGAGAGGAGGCTGAGTATTGAGAGGACATACATAGAAGTAAAAATAAATACATATATGCACACCCTGGTAAACTGAAAAAGGTAAAACGAAGGTGGGAACAGCTACTATAGCGGTGATCATTCTAACATCTGCTATCATAGTAAGTTTACTTACACAGTTTGTTTGTTCATCATACTGATCACTGGTGCAGTAATTGTAGCTGTATAGGTAGATTACCGTAGCTTAGTACATTTGGGAGGTGGAAAGAGAAGGGTTCATGAGCCCCTGTAGAATGGTCCTAGCAATGCATAATCTAGACCTACAAGGATTCAAGCTTGTAGTGCTTTGTTAAAGTATTACAGAGGGCCAAGTTGCTGCTTCTAGAATACTTCTAGAATCCATCCCTTTCTAAAAAGCCATAGATGAAGCCAAGGCCCTGGTAGAGTGGCCCTTGACCATGTCTGGAATAGTTTTGTTGTGGTAAGAATAACAAATCGTTAATATCCTGAGACGACCATTTGGAAATAGTCTGATTTGACATAGGTTGTCCTTTCCTCTTACCTTCACATGAAATGCACAACTGATCCTCAGATCTGAAATGATTTTGTTCTGCCAAAGTATTACCTGAGCTATCTGTGGACGTCAAGGTGTGGAGTATCGTGTTTCCTTCGTTTATATGTTTAGGAAAGAAAATAGTGAGACAGTTTGGCTTAAAGTAAACGTGGACACTAGTATAAGAATAAAAGAGGGAGTAGTTCTCAAAGAAACCCTGTGTCTGTGCAAAATGACAGAGGGCTGGCTGACCGTAACAGCTTCCAATTCAGAGACTTTCTACAGAGATCAGAGCAATCAGTAAAACAGTTTTCCATGTTAAGAACCTCAATTCAGCCAGATTATCTGGTTCAAATGGAGCAAGTGTTCACTTCTCCAACATAAAATTAAGATCCCAAGGAGGAGCCACCGATTTTCTCAGAGGTCTCTTATGCAAAACCACTTTGAAAACCATTTTGTTTTGAGGCTGCCTTGAACGAATAGGATGTATGGGCACTGAAATGCTGAATGAGTTATAACTGAACCTTGATGGAGGAGTAAGAAAAAACCAAGAATAGTAACTCGTGCAAATATCGCAGAACCAGAGAAACATTAGCCTGCTTATGTTGCTGCACCAGCTAGAAAATCTTTTACATTTGCTAATAAAATATTTTCTAGTAGCAAGCTATTTGACCTGCATCCTCAGTAAACAGGAGCCTAAAGCGAATTAAAACCCTATCATTAAGCCAGTCAATGGAAGTTGACTGGGGTACATTAAACACTGCTGTTTTTGTCTGAGTAGATCCATTCTGCAAGGTATCCTGTGATAATTCCACCAGGCCATTTCCAAAAGAAGGGAGAATCACTGTCGCCTGAGCCAGGAGGGAATCACCACAGTGGTCTTGTAGGCGGGGTAAGATCCTTCTGAATCTTCAGAAGTGCCTTGACTATCAGTGGAATGGGATGGAAAACATACAGGACCATTTCTGTCTATGAAAAAAAAAACAACTGCTTTCCAGACCTTATTGTATGGGGTCCTGGAGCAAACTTTTCCAGCAAATTTTTCAGAGAGGAGGCAAAGAGTGTCACTTGAGGAACTCCCCACAGATGGATCAAATCTTGGAAGACCCACTGATCTAGTTTCTATTTGTGAGGGTCTGCCTTTGTCATGCTCAGCTTGTCTGCTGCACAGTTTTGCACTAACTAAATGTACAATGCCTGTAGAGTGAGATTCTGCTGCAAAACTATATTCCAAGATAACAGGGCTAGTCTGCAAAAGGGGTAAAAACTTGCTTCATCCTTGCTTGATAAAAGTACCATGACAGTAATATTTTCTGTAACAACTTGAAAAGGTTCAGGGGACTGATGATGATTCTGAGAGTTGAGTGCCTTGATCAGAGAAAGCATCTCCTTTATATTAATGTGCTCATATCTGTCCTTTGTGTCCCACACACCTTGCACTTTTATTACTCCTGAAACTGCTCCCCAAGCAAAGTCCAAGGCATCTCTGGTGACTGACTGACTGAATACTACGGAACAGGGAGGGAGAAGGGGACACCCAGATTTAAGGATAGTTACCATCTCCACCAAATGATTTCTCCTCTGACAAACCCCAGCACTAGTATTCAAATACTATCGTATCTTTTTCATGTGGATTCTCGCCAGGGGTCTCGTGAGAATCATTGATGCCATGAGACCCAAAATTCTGAGTTATTCCCTTGCAGTGACCAAAGACTATGAGGAAAACCCTAGAAATAGACGTAGGTATAGATAGATTTTTTTCCTGTGGAAGAAATGCTGTTTATACGTACAGGGTCTTACAGACACCCAATAAAAGATAGTCCTGTTTGGAGGAGTCAAAAAAGACTTTTGAATGTTCTCTTGGAATTCCAGCTTGTGTAAGAGATCTCTTACCCAAGTGAGAGATTCCTTACACTTTGAAAAAGACTCTGCAAAGATAAACAAGTCATTTAAATTATGGAAAAAATGTGGAAACCTTGTTGTATGCAGTGAGCTATAACTGGAGCTAGACTCTTTGTGAACACTCTTGGTGCAGTGGATAGTCCAAAGGGTAAGGCGGAGAACTGATGATATGATCCAGGTACTCAGAACCATAAGAAAATCCTGAAGTCTGTATGAATGAGAATGTGATAAGCATATTTTTAATTTAGTGTTAGCAGGAAACTTAAATGTGGAAGAAGGGATAACAGGTTTTGAACTTGGGCAACATCCCATATTAGTTTAGGAAAGAAAGATCCAGAACTTATCTTCAAGCATTTTCTTTCTTTGGTACTAAAAAAAATCTTTGAATAAAAATGCTTCCCAATCTGGGAGGAAAAACAGTCTTGTATCACTCCCTGAGACAACATGAAGAGTCTGATTTGATGGATGAGGAAATTACACTTTGGAAAGGAGGAATTTCCTCACTTTGCCATCTGTAGACTTGATGAATGACCTTCAGAACCCATTTGTATGAAACTATCCATTGCCAAAGAGAAAAGTGGCAATTCAGACTTTCTGGAAGAGAAAAGGGACTGCCACACAGTCCCTTAAATAGTCATTCTAACTTTCTGGACTGTTCTTCATTTTGGGTGGTGCCTTTATTCTTTTTGGAACCCCCTTGCCATTTCTTCCTAAATTTCTGTTTAGCAGAATTTTGTTCAGACTGTTTATTTTTTTCTTCTGAAAACTGCATGAGGGATAAGAGAATCCCTTAGAAATTTTGGAAAAAAAGAGCTGAAAAATCTTAAAAGATTGCCTGAATCAGCTTACCCCCTCTCATCACACTTTTTGATAACATCTGCAACAGGGGGACCAAAAATTTAATCTCTATCCAGAAGACAATTTAAAAAATATAATTTTTCACATCATCTTGGAGGTTCTTGGAATGCAGCCAGGCAAATCTCCTCAAAAAATTACCAGTGGCCTATAGCATAGCTAGAGCGGAGTGAGGGAGTAAATGCTCCAGGCATTAGGGGGCATGATAGCCATTCCATCATCCCAATTGCTCTTTAGTATACTTTTAAAAACAAATATAGTAATTGTGGTCAAATATAAGCACTATAAATCTTCCTGCATGGTCTAAACTGTTACAACTACTTGCTACATTGCAGCCTGCAGTTTGCCACAGGTTAAAAGTAAAAAAATTTTTTTTTTTTTTTTTATTTTTAAACAAAAGCTTAAGTGCTGTAGCACTCTGTGTAGAGTATAAACTGTAGCAACTTTGCAACAGTTTAAAATTAAAACCTGGATACAGTAGTGCTGTAGGCAGGCAGGGTAGTGCTACAGTTTTAAAGAATTGTTGAATGCTCTGCAGGTTGTGGGACACTAGTTCGTTAGACTGGCACAGGGCACTAAATGAGCTAGCAGCACATCTGCCAGTGGTCGTAGCCCTGTAAGAAGAGTATCAACAGATTTATACACATATTTTAAACAATCCATTGTCACCTTAAAAGGGAAGACATTAAATCATTTAAAGCACATTTTTCCCCTCACAAGAAGAAAATGCAGACAAAACATTCTTCATACTTTCAAAATTAGTGAGAATAAATTTTAACGTGAGTTGACAATTCAAAATTTTGAAAGTCAGAGTTGCAGAAGCATACACGTTTTCCCCACACTTACCAATTATTTCCCCCATCCTTACAAGGAGAAAGTGTAAGATTGGAATAAACTACATTTTTAGCAGTAGTAGGATTAACTAAATTACAGATGCTAGGTCAGGGTTGGGGTAAGTTTATAAAAAATTAAAAGAATGAGGAACTTTATACTATCTGTCTTTTTAGGGGTAGCAGGCTGACTATCAGGAATATCATTGGCAGTGAGACACACATCCCCCAAAGCTGACTATAAACAGATCCGACGTTGTTTCTTGAAAAATGGGCCACAGGTTCAATGGCAGATACCAAATTAATAAATGCAAGCAAGTGAATAAACATAAATAATTGAAACTCCCTGTCTTATTCAAAAGATGGCTGAGAAGTAAAAAAGAAATTCACATGCATCAGTAATAAAATAACTACTGATTCTTCATATCTTCACATGTAGTACTGTCCAGAGACAGAAAAAAGAGCTGCAAATACAGTCAGAAAAATAGGTCTGAATGTAGCTAGCACATTTTGTTTGCTGGCGACGATTTACAAGGACAACCAACTACATCATGTTGTGAAAGCTGAACAGAATGTCTTGTGCAGTTCTGCTTTTATAAAATTGTTCTGCTTTTATAAACCTTGTTTCCTTTAAAAAAATGCTGTGTGTGAGCATGTGAGTGTGCGTGTGCGCGTGCACGCGCACATTTTGTGTAAGTGACAGACATAATGGTACAAAGTGTCTTACCAGAAGAATTAGTTTTTCTTTTCAATTTTTCCATATACTTAGTTACTTCCTCGGTTACTTCTATTCTTATGTACTTATTTGTTTTCTTATACAGGGCCCATTTATTTAACCAATTAACAGACTCTGAGGTGTGCATTATGTCCTGATAAGAGCACAGCCAGGTATAAAAAGACATTCTGTGAAACGATAATATGCATTAGACTGCAACTAGCTTTGCTTTTATCAGGCTGTATCCCATACCTTGTCAAGCACTGATAATAACTTTAAGAAGAAGAAAAAATTATAAAGGATAGTTAGGGATGACAGAAGGAAGGAAGGATAAATTAATAGAAAAGGTAGTGGATGATTAAAGTCTTGTGAATAAGGCATAGCTGGGTAAAGCAATAATGAAACTCAGAAATTTTGTGGCAGACATAAGACAATTTTAAGAGAAATGTGAGGAAAAGGTGCAAAACAAATTATTATTCAAAAGTAATTTAAATTCCAACCAGGAAACTTATATCCTTACATAACTGAATCACAGTGTATGGAAAAGTGTTCATTGTACATTTTTACATCCTACCCTTTCAGCATATTCAGTGTCAGATTAGATAATCGTATGGCGACAGGCAAAAAGCACTCTCCTGCAGACAGTTGGTCAGCTATGTTTTTCTTTTTCTGTTTGAAGATTTATCTCAAGTGTGAGCAATGGGTGTGAGAGTGTTCTGCTACTCATTTGTTTATGTGACATTTGATTACAGGGACAATCTACCTGGGTAAGTGCCCATTTTCAGTGGAGGCCAAGCGAGAAAAGCTCAAAAATATTACAAAAACATTTTAAGAACATTAATTTTATAATCTTCAAAAATAAAGCAAAACCTACCATTTAATTAATTTTGCCAAATTATACATAGTGTGAATACATTGATTAAGAAGAGATACAACGTATATGACTGTGATTTGATATTCAGAAAATTTGTAGCCAGTTTCGAGAAATTAAATTAGTGTAATACAAATTGGAACTGGAGTATGAAGTGGCTAAAAAAACATGGTTATGACATATTTAGACAGAGTGTCAGCGGAGTGAAACTGAAGTAAGGAAGTGAGTGAAAAAGGGACAGCAAGAAGGTGTAAGGCACGAATTGTTGTATTTAGGGATATAGTTTATCCTGGCATTGGGCAAGAACAGAGCCAGACTTTGGCTAGACATTCTTTCAGACTAGTTTTAAAGAATGTCAGGGTAGGGTTTTGACCTGATGTATACAAATAACAAGTTCCAGGCCTTAGCAACATGGAATGAGTACAGACCATGCCCATCAGATTTGATAGGTTTGTGGACAGAGAGGAAGTTTTTGCTCACTGGATTGTAATGACCAAGTGGGAACACAGTAGTGTAGAATGGGATTTAGTGCCAGGCAAGCAGACAGATGCCGGATAAGTTTATAGGTGGTAAGAAGCTATGTGAATTGTAGTTGATGGGGCAGTTCTAACCTATTCAGGCTTTTTAGTGATATGCAGTGGTGGATTCTGAAAGGGGTATTTGCTGCAAAGCTAGCCACTTATATTGTCTAAGTTTTTCTTTTTGTGATGCTTGACAGTATGGATGTGAGCACCATTGCAATGGGAGGATGTAAGTAGTAACAAGTTTAGGTTTAGTTGCGTTGGTGAGAAAGTTTTTGGCTCTATAAAGCATCCCAGGTTTTGGGTAATTTTTTTAATGCAATTTTGTTTATGCAGGTTGAATTTAAGATTATCATCCCTAATATTTGACAGGAGAAGTGACTTCCATAGTTGTATTAAGAGAGAGGATTTTAAATTTTGTCTTCTCGTGAGAGAAGGATTTTTGGGGGGGGGGGGGTTTGAGCATGAGATGTGAGTTACAAAGGCATGTTTCAGTGACTGTTAAAGCTTTCTGAGTAATTTTTTGGAGATGTACCAGGTTGTCTGATCTGCATGTTAGTGTAGAGTCATCTGGGTATTGTATTAGGGAGGCCTGTTGTGTGGATGTGTGGAGGGTGTTGATGAGAATGTTAGAAAGGAGGGGACCAAGGATAGAGCCTTGTGGTACATTGGAGGTTACTGGGAGGTATGGAGAGAGGGTGGACTGCCGTTTTACTGACTGATACCTGTTGAACATGTAGCTTTTGAACCTTAGAAAGGTATACTGAGATAGACTTCGGGAGGGTATGTAAAGTAGAAGTTTGTTGTGACAAACTGTTTCAAAGGCTTTAGACAAGGCTAAAAATAAGGAGAATTATCTCTCGTTTTATTGACGGTGTCTATGAAGCTTAGAAGTGCAGTATTAGTACTATGGGAGGGATGGAAGCCATGTTGTATGGGTCAAGTTAATATTATCTGTTAAATTCCCTTCTTTATGTAGAAGGATAATGGGTGATTTTTCAAGAGAGGGGGAATGTAACATTCCTGAATTAAACTATTTATAAGGATTGAGACAGGCTAGGCAAGGCTACTGGATGCTATTTAAAAGACTCGCTTGGAAGGGTATCAGCTGAAGTAGAGCCTGGTTTGATTTTAAGACTAGTTTTATATAGCATGTGGGCACAGGTTTGAAGGTGGAAGTGGATGTGGTGACATGTGGCTGTTGGAAAGGGATGGGAATAAATGGTGGGGATAATCCTTGGATAGGGACACTATACCTTCTGTGAAACAAGAATTGATTTCTATTGCAGTATCAGGTTGTGAATTATTGTTAGACAGTTTAGGATTTTAATTTTTGTCCAAGATGTGAGATTTCTTTACTGGCTGACCAGAATGTTTTTAGGGTTTTGTTTACTATCGTTCTGAATCATGTTATAATATAATTTATGTCTTCATTCATTTACATAAAAGTTGCAAAGCACATAGTATTTAATAAGGTACTTAGATATGTAGACACTAATTAGGATGGGATTAAGACACTGGGTTAATACTTTTCAAGGGCAACTGTTGGGCCTTAATGATATAGTTGATTCACAGAATCAGTCTGAAAGATGACTCCATTTAGAGCCCTCATGAAGACTTTACAAGAGCTGTTAGCAACAACCTGTACTAACCAACAAAGCTACTTAACACTACTCTGTTTCAATCAAAATACATCTACCCACATCAATCTTCCATTGCACTAACGTCAGGTAGAGGCACAATAGGAACTCAGTAATTGTCTGCGATAAAAATTCATTGTGTTATGATTTTATTACTGCACATGAATAGCTGCATTTGTCCAGGACATCTGCAGAAATGGGTGCATATGTATTCCCATGTACTCTATGCATAAACATGATCTTATCTGTATAAATTGAAGGGCTTGTCATGTCATTTGATTCCTGCTGTTAACCTTTCCACTGCCAGGCATTATTATTTCTTATATGACAGTATACTATTCTTTAGCAGGCCACATTTCCCTCTTGTGGGGTTATGTTATTACTGTGAGAAGAAGCAATCAGTATGGGTTTTCTTTACCAGCTAGCCTTGATTATTAAACTTTTTACTTGCTACTGAATCCATTTCTGTTATGTCGTTTCTTCAATGTTATAATGTAATATACACATTTTATTTACAATCTTTTAAACTGTATGAGGTTGTATTGTGTTCCTCTAATTATTATAACTAAAGCATCATGTGACGATGTGATGTATTTCCATCTGTGCCAGGGAGAGTAAGGCAATGAATGTGTAACATATGCCAGCATAGTTAGCTGGAGTTTTGTAAATAATTTTGTGTCATTTGTCTATCGCACTGCCTTGTACAGATGCTTGTGTAAAAGAATGTATCAACAGTGTTGTTATAATTGATTAAATGTTTATGTTTAAACAAAGAATTCTGGAAGGGAAGAGTAGAAGTTTTTGAAGTTGGTCTGTGGCTTTTGGATGCTGCATTGAATCTTGGCAAAGGTCTGAATTTGTATTGTATCAGAGTCAGGTGATCAAATGTGATGTCATTCTATAACCAGCACTGAGAGGATGCCTGATATAAAGATCTATGTCAGTTCTCATAGTTAATTAGTTGAGTTCATTTCAGTTTAGTTGGAAGCCCATCACCTTCCCTTGTGGAAGTAAGTGCCTCAGCATCTAATCTTGCCTTGCTATAGTAATTAAGTTAGCAGGGAACAGTTATTCTTTACACAATCAGGAAATACAGTGAGATTAGTTAAGTATTGTTTTTCTGCATCTGTTTGAAGCTGTCCAACTGTGTAATTTTTTTTCTCCTGTGTTTGATACTCTGGTATTTATTGTACTTAGATATTTAGTATTCTAATGTTTTTTTTTACTTTATTTATTATTAATTTTTATACCTTTCATTGTGGCTGGTCTTTTAAAGAATACTTTTTACATCTTAAGAGTGCTTGTGCTTATTTTAGTGATGCCCTGGCCACTCCAAAAAGCCTAGCTGCTTTGGTTACACTCTGCCATTTATGTTAGTATTAATTTTACTCAGTACAATTGAATACGCTTGTAAGATCCTGAGAGTAGTTGACTGGTGGCAGCGATGTTACCTTATAGTCTGGGCAGAAGGGGGACAGTTAGTAAATGTGTACCAGCCTTTCCTAGGAGTGAGTGAGTGAGTGAGTGAGTGAGTGAGTGAGTGAGTGAGTGAGTGTGTAAATCAAATACCCAGGTGTGGATGTGTCATCTACTTAAAACTGGGACGCAGTGCTTTAAAGTGAGTCTCGTTTGGGATCTGGAGAGACTGAGAGTCCAGTCTCAGGTGTGGAACATGTTCCTTGTGTACACTTGGGGGAAACTGTGCTTGATGCAGAGAGCTACATCTTAAAATACTGTGTTAATCCATTCCTGTTTTAGTGACCATCTCTCACCGGTGTCAGTGGTAGGGATTGAGGCTCCTTGATTAGTGGCCCAGGGTAAAGACAGGCCAACACACATCAATGTTAATTTTTATTTATTTTCATTTGTTTGGTACAATGAACACTTACAGGCTGGCCTTCAAGGCAGCTTACAAATTATGCAATTACAGTTGTTATTACAGTGAATTGACAGCGAAAGTTGTTATAACAAAGTGTTGACAAAATGTTTTACGTTAGTGATTGTACAGAAAATTTTTGAAACACAAGAGAAAGTTGATAAACAAATGTTATAGTCAGGATAGCATACCATTTGACCTCTTGGCAAAAGAAATCTGGAGAAAGTTTAAAATAATGAGGGGGACAAAGTCCCAAAAATAGGGACAAAATGTAAGTATTGCTCTTATAAACTTACAAAGTTGCTAGAATAAATGGTAGTGTGTTAGCATGCATTTTCTTCAGGATATGATGTCTGAAACTCAAATGTGTGTCATTATTTATTGACTTCAATCCTCAATTATTTGAAGAAAACCACAATTTTTATGAGGAACAGAGCTAAACTATGAGGTAAAAATCTGGACATTTTGCGAAAATCTGGACAATTGAGAGGTATGCAGGATAGGCAGTATTAACTAAGGATCATATGAATATATATTGTATTGGAATAAATATTTCCTTATGATGTAGACTGTTCTAGAAAAGATAGGTGTTAATCATTATGGCTACCCGATATCTGTGACTGCAAGCTTTTAAGATTGGACTGCAAGTATATGCATTAAGCACAATAAACTTGAATTATATATAAAAATATCTATTTGAAATTCTGGCATGCACCACCTTGCTTCTGATTCTGGTGCTTTGGGTGGATTCACTGCCAGGGGCAAAGAGCTTGTTCTCAGTTTCAATACTTTATGTACTGTAAAATGGTCAGTGTACCTTGAATTTTAACCAACACTATTCCTTTCTAAGTTAAGTACATGCCTTTCATGATCACATATTAGCAGTTATTTCTGAAGCAACAATGTGTTTCATTTATGGAATCTTTGAATAACATAAGGAAAACATACATTTGCTTTTGTATAAGCTTGCTTAGGGGAAATAATAGTCTTGCTTCTTAGAAAAAAAAGCAAATAAGACAACCAAAAATATTGCCATTGAAACAGTTAATCAAGAAGAAAAGCAAAGACAAGCTCTGTATGATAAGATGTAACTCCTGGCATGCAGTTTATACTAAACATATTTTTTGCACTGTTTACAGCATGGGTCTATGTTCACATATTGAAGAAAAACTTAATTGAATGGCTATTCCAAGAACAGTAATCCTTGAACATCACTTTTATCAGAGTGAAATCATAAAAAAATCATTGAAAGGTAATACTTGGCCAACTATAAGGAAGTAACCCATGAAGGTGGGGGGGCTGCACCGCCACACACCCCCTAACTATATATACCAACTCCGAGATCGCATTACAGTGGGGAAAAGGGTACATTTTAAAAGGTTTTGTTTAGTTTGCCTTATACGGCGTGGTACTTCCTTGTTATTGGCCAACTTTTACCTTTCAATTACTTTTTTTTTATGATGATTTCACTCTTCAATGAAAGCAACATTCATGGATTACTGTTCATGTAATAGCCATTCGATGAGGTTTTTCTTCATTGTGTGAACATAAACCCTTTACAGCATTTATTAAAAAGATGCATAAACATTGAAATATTTATGTACTGAAACAAATTAAGAAGCAATGATAAAATCATACAAATTTAAATAACTTAATCAAGTAAATAATCCTTAAATGAACAAAATTAGGAATATGTTTTGAATTTTATGATGTTAATGCGTTTCATAATTCATTATTTTCACTGAGTTTTCATAATGTTAATAACTTTCTTATTTTCTCCTGTACAAGTTGGCATACTCTATCAGTTAGCTTACATGTTCTGATCTCACATTTATTTACAACTTTAAACCTGTAAGCTTCTTTTTTCCTGTGGAAACATCAGTTATTACGCAAATGCTTACAAGAAGTTTTAACATCATTAATCAGTTACCAAAGATGTAAACTAGTGTGTACTGAAAAATACAGTCACTAAGTCACAACTGGTTTCTAAGCAGTGCATGTGCCTATATTGTGTGGGTCTTAACATGGGTGGGGGACTTGTATATCTCGAGTTTATCAGCCATAAAAGCAGAAGGCTGAGGAGTTACTACAATCCATTTGAATTTACGCACAACTGTACCACAAAAGGAAGTGTCATTTAAACAACAGAAGCCAGACTTATGAAAGAGGAATTAAAAGTCATTGTTATTTTCAAAAACAAAACACCAACACCAGATCAAATGTGCCCAGTCACATTTAAAGGGGAACATTTACTGCAACTTAAAAAAATAAAATAAAACGCATCTTGTAATTCTATGCCAGTCAGGGACTGGAGTCACATTTAGTAGGCCCTGTATGTACATAGTTGTTTGTATGATTTGTTAATTCTCATGCCCCAGAACATTTAAAACATGTGGCATTAAAGAAGCTAATTTAAAGCACTTCAGCTAATTATTTTTTGTATCTTTTTCTTCTGCCAAACATGATGCCTTATGTCAGTCTACTGGTCTGTTCCTTCCCTATTACTGTTGCAAGAACTGATAGGGGATGTCATTTAGTTAACAATCTGGGGTGGATATTTTTTTTTGTCTGTTTACAGCTTTATCCCCACTGCACATGCTTGGTAGCATGCCCAGGGTTGGGACTGAATTGCCAGCTATTAAGCCTTCTGTCAATGTAATAGTCCAGTCCCTCCCCATTATATTTGTAAGAGCTGATTGAGAGGGGATGCCATTTAGGCAGTGATCAGAGGTGGATCAATTCTTCTATTTATAGCCCTATCTCCACTGCAAATACTTTGTAACATACCCTAGCTTGGGAGTGAAATGAGCATTAGTGAGGACAATTCAGTCACTTCTGCAAGTGATGTGACCCCTCAAGACAGCCCTGCCACTCATAAAAAACAGTGCTCCTGTGGGATATCTGGTCTCCGCCCAGGAATCATCCATGGGATTGCGCTCCCTGAGTTTGCCTGCTGCGAAGGAGTCAAAAATGCAACAAAACCAGCCATGTCACATTAAGAAAGGCTCCTATACACCCTTGTGGCAGAAGAGTTTATAACCAGCCTTCTCTGAGTTGGGAATTGCTTGAGGAAGGTTCATTGTGTGATTTTCCATTGATAGATTAGTTTAAAAGTGTTTATGTTCACCTGTATTTCAGCCTCACATTTGTGTGGGTTTGCATTCAATTAACTGGAGCTGCTGTAACGTTGGTGCCTTTGCTAGACATCCATATTGTTTCTGATGATATCCAACCCATCCAAAACTAAAAACAAGAAAATAAATATATTTTGTGATTCTGCTGCACTTTTTAAACTGTATTTTACCAAATTGCTGCATTATTTCTGCTTTTTTCTGTTTATGACTGCATCTTTTTCTGCACTTGATTTCAACTGTACCATTAGCCTAGATAGCATATTCTAGATTGAGATAACTACCATTACCCTAGATAACATATTCAAGATTCGGATAACTGTACCATTAGCCTAGATAGCATATTCTAGATTGAGATAACTACCGTTAGCCTAGATAACATATTCTAGATTCAGATAACTGTACCGTTAGCCTAGATAGCATATTCTAGATTGAGATAACTACCGTTAGCCTAGATAGCATATTCTGTATTCAGATAACTGTACTGTTAGCCTAGATAGCATATTCTAGATTGAGATAACTACCCTTAGCCTAGATAGCATATTCTAGATTCAAATAACTGTACCGTTAGCCTAGATAGCATATTTTAGATTGAGATAACTACCGTTAGCCTAGATAGCATATTCTCGATTCAGATAACTGTACCGTTGGCCTAGATAGCATATTCTAGATTCAGATAACTGTACTGTTAGCCTAGATAGCATATTCTAGATTGAGATAACTACCGTTAGCCTAGATAGCATATTCTAGATTGAGATAAATGTACCGTTAGCCTAGATAGCATATTCTAGATTGAGATAACTACCGTTAGCCTAGATAGCATATTCTAGATTGAGATAACTGTGCCATTAGTCTAGATAGTATATTCTAGATTGAGATAACTGCCGTTAGCCTAGATAGCATATTCTAGATTGAGATAACTGTACCGTTAGCCTAGATAGCATATTCTAGATTGAGATAACTGTACCTTTAGCCTAGATAGCATATTCTAGATTGAGATAACTACCGTTAGCCTAGATAGCATATTCTAGATTGAGATAACTACCGTTAGCCTAGATAGCATATTCTAGATAGAGATAACTGTACCATTAGTCTAGATAGTATATTCTAGATTGAGATAACTGTACCATTAGCCTAGATAGCATATTCTAGATTGAGATAACTACCGTTAGCCTAGATAGCATATTCTAGATAGAGATAACTGTACCATTAGTCTAGATAGTATATTCTAGATTGAGATAACTACCGTTAGCCTAGATAGCATATTCCTGATTCAGATAACTGTACCGTTAGCCTAGATAGCATATTCTAGATTGAGATTCATCCTTGTCTGAGTTGGGAATTGCTGGGTGAATGTTCATTGTGTGCTTTCCTGTTGGTAGATTAGCTTAAAACTGTTTATTTTCACCTGTTTTTAAACCTGGCTGCACACTATGCAGCAGGGGTCAGCGGTGCTCTGTACAGACAAAAATGCCTTGGAAACGCAATTTTTCCCTAGACATCTGTCAGTGGAACCCTCCCAAGCTTCCCTGCTGCACTACAGGCAACTCACCTGTTAAGTGAGCAGTGTTGCTATACTTTTTGTCCCTAGCCTTCAATAAAATAAACCCCTTTGTTAGCCTTAAAGCAAAAACAGGTCTAACAAGTCCACTCCCTTCTCTAGTAGTACACATGGTAAAACCCGCCATAATGGATGGGCAGTTTCCCATCACTTCTCCAGCCATCCTGATTGACATGGGCATCCTGAGGCAATGGAGTAATTATACTGATATATATACTGACAACCACTTACTCCTAAAACAAACACTTTATGTGAGATATGTAATTACACAATGAAATTGGAATCAGTTCTCTCACATAACAATAAACCAGATATCAAACAGGTTGTCAGTACACACACTTCACTTCTCACACAAAATAAGGACACAATACATAAAACCATATATGCGGAGGTACTCACTAGGAACCTACCAAATCTTCAGAGACCTCCCAAGTGTAAACCACTTGCACACACTGCAATGTAAACAGAAACCTCTACACATAACAACCCAGACACCAGTGTCTCAGTATATAAACCCCTAAGGCAAGACACCTCAAAACCTAATATATTGGTTATAGGCAACTCCATAGTGAGACACACAGATGTCCCCCTCACCAGGTTGGACAAGGGGAAGGTCACAGTCAGCTGCCTGTCAGGTGTCAGGATCCATCAAATCATGCATGCACTCAAGTCCCTGAACAACAAGTACCATTATGACTCTGCCATAGTCCATGTCAGGGTCAGTGACTTGAGATGTACCTCTCTGGACTATATGAAGAGAGACTTGACTGAACTCTCAGATTATGTGTCCCAGACAGGTCTGACCCTAGCCCTAAGCAGCATCCTACCTTCACCCAGGAGGATGCCACAATATAAACAAAAAATGATTGACTTCAACATTTGGTTTAGCTTCTGGTGTCAGTGTAGGGGATCCAGTATCTGTCAGCCTGGGACGACATAGTCAAGAGGCCATGCTGCTTTGCCAGAGATGGTCTACACCTGTCTACTGTAGGCTTTCAGATACCAGCAAAGGTGCTTGCCTCCCTCATAGTGCCCTTTTAAGGCAATGTCCAAACAACAACATTTCTCATGTAACAAAATCCACTGGAGACAAACTCAAGGTTCTGCTACTTAATGGTAGAAGTCTAAACAGGAAACTGCACTCCCTAGAAGCATTCCTCACCTTGGAAGATGCTGATGTCTGTGCAGTCACTGAGATGTGGTTAAAGGCCATGGAGAGCACCTCAGCCATGCAAGGCTACAATACCTTCCACACATTCAGACCTAAAAATGATTATGAAAGAACCAAAGTTGGAGGTATATCCATCTTCATTAATGCCCGAGTAAAAATCGACACTGGTCAAATACCATGACTCCCTCAAACTACTCCATGTCCAATTACCTGCAGTCAAAATACCATAACACCTCATTGGTAGCTATAGGTCCCCCACCATGAACCAAGAAAAGCACACAGTTACCTGGACTTACTGGAGTCACTCATCATACAGCCAAACACCTTGGTCATTGGAGATTCCAACTATCCTTCCATCAACTGGGTGGCATACACAAGCACAAACATGCTTGCCCAGAGGTTCCTGGACATTGTCAGTACAAATGCTCTGAAACAGATTAGTCTGCACCCCCATAAGGGTCTTAAATGTCCCATGCAATGCCCTCCCTGATAAGGTCAGACCATCTTGTTTGAAGTAGCTATTAGGCTTGACATCCCCACTTACAAGTGGGGGAGAAAAGAAACAACTTTGTTTTGTTAGGGTTTAATATCAGCTGATGGTTAGAGGGCCAGTTTTCAACTATATTGAAAGTATTCTGGGTTAATGTCATTAGATCTGTTGGGGAGGTGGCTGAACAAATCAAGGTGGAGTCATCCACATATTGGATACAGGTAGCATTTGGGATGACAGTGGGAAGGTGCACGGCTATTTAGTGAGACTGTATTAAGGGTGTGCATGAGTATTAGGTGGTTGACCATATCGAGGGACTTGGAGAGATCTAAAAAGAGGGCTGAGGAAAGCTTACTATTACTTCGGTTATGGTTTATGGTGTTAGAGAAGGATAGGAGGGCTGAGGTGGTACTGTGGTGTGGTCTAAAACCATGCTGAAAGTTAGCCAACAGCTTATTCTGGGTAAGAAAATGCCAAAGTTGTTTATGGACACACATCTCCATAATTTTAGCCGTTTGACATTTCAAAGGAGTTGCCTCCTTTATGGAGTGGTATTACATGAGATTTTCCAAATGGAGGGGGTGATGGCTTCAGATAAGGTTCTATTGATTATAATGGAGATGGGGGGTATGCTATGTTATCTGCTGCTTTTTTCAGATACTCCGGTGGGAGGAGATCAGCTGCTAGAGTAGCTGGTTTTAATTTCTTAATTAGAGATCTGATAAGTGATGTAGAAACAGGCTGAAAGCTAACGTTGAGTGGGGTATTGGCTGTGGCAGTATTTGGGTTGGAGCAGCTGGATGCCGGTTGGCTGTCTAGGGATTGAATAGTCTCTGTGAAGAAACGCTTGAAGGTATTTGCGATGGGGGAGGACTATCCTGGGTGAAGAAGTTTGTTTATTCCTACCCAAAACTTTTGAGCTTTCTTGTGATGTTTTTGTTGAAGATGGTAGCAGAAGTTTTTTTTGTCTAGTATAATAGATTTTTTTCATGTGATTCCTTAGCTGTCAATATCGGAGTTGATCTAGTGGGACTTTTGTGGCACGCCATTTGTCCCATGCCTTATTTCTAGCTATGATTTTAGATTTGGTCTCTTTTGAGAGTCATGGGGCAGCAGTTTTTGTTTTGGTTCTAATGGAGCGCGCAAGAGCATGAGAATCAATAACAGTACAGAATATGGAATTAAAGTACGCTACCGTATCATCCAGTGACATGGTACGCTACCGTATCGTCCAGTGACAGGGTACGCTACCGTATCATCCAGTGAAAGGGTACGCTACCGTATCATCCAGTGAAAGGGTACGCTACCGTATCATCCAGTGAAAGGGTACGCTACTGCATCATCCAGTGAAAGGGTACGCTACCGCATCGTCCAATGAAAGGGTACACTACCGCATCACCCAGTGAAAGGGTATGCTACTGCATCGTCCAGTGAAAGGGTACACTACTGCATCATCCAGTGACATGGTACGCTACCGTATCGTCCAGTGACAGGGTACGCTACTGCATCATCCAGTGACAGGGTACGCTACCGCATCGTCCAGTGAAATGGTACACTACCACATCACCCAGTGAAAGGATACGCTACCGTATCGTCCAGTGAAAGGGTACGCTACTGCATCATCCAGTGACAGGGTATGCTACCGCATCGTCCAGTGAAAGGGTACGCTACTGCATCATCCAGTGACAGGGTACGCTACCGTATCGTCCAGTGAAAGGGTACGCTACTGCATCATCCAGTGACAGGGTACGCTACCGTATCGTCCAGTGAAAGGGTACACTACCGCATCACACAGTGAAAGGGTACACTACCGCATCACCCAGTGAAAGGGTACGCTACTGCATCGTCCAGTGAAAGGGTACACTACTGCATCATCCAGTGACAGGGTATGCTACCGCATCGTCCAATGAAAGGGTACACTACCGCATCACCCAGTGAAAGGGTACGCTACTGCATCATCCAGTGACAGGGTACGCTACCGCATCGTCCAATGAAAGGGTACACTACCGCATCACCCAGTGAAAGGGTTCGCTACTGCATCATCCAGTGACAGGGTACGCTACCGCATCGTCCAATGAAAGGGTACACTACCGCATCACCCAGTGAAAGGGTATGCTACTGCATCGTCCAGTGAAAGGTGCTTTAGGACTGACCAGTTGTGCTACCGCATCATCCAGTGAAAGGTGCTTTAGGACTGACCAATTGCAAGCTTTAAGTTCATTTTGAAAACTGGTGGAGTTGAAGTTCTTATTATTTCTGATGGTTTTAAAGGTAGTCTGGTGGGGGTTGCCCATCTTGTGCTTAATAATGTACGTAAGTAAGTGGTCACTTAGGTCATCCGGCAGGGTCCCTGACTTGTACATATAGGGCTGACTGTTGATAAGTATCCAATGTATGATACTGTCTTTGTTATTGGGATTGCCTATCCTAATGGGGGAGGATATGAGCTTCGCAAAACCGTGTAGGTTGACATGGGTTGTAGGAGATTGTGAGGAACAGGTGTTCCAATCAATGTTAAAATCTCCAAGCACCATAGTTTCTTGGGGGTAGATACTGGATAACCAATGGAGGATGGTCCTCTAGGGTGTTTGTATTATTACAAACCCCTGCCATCACAGACAACAATGACTCGTATGTAAGATGTACATATATGCCCGGTATAAACACCTAAGCAACTGTATAGACTCTGCTGTATCTGACTCGATCAAAACCAGGTCCTCCTGAAAAACCAAGCCACGCGGACCTCAAGTATAAACAGGTTAAATAACAAGACGAAGAAGCCGATGTCTAAGAACAAGAGGGAAATGACTCAGCAGAGGAAGAACAAACAAATCAGAAATCATGTAAACTCCTCTAAAGCTAATTACAAAGCTAAAACAGCATCCCTAGCCAAGGATAATTGGATGCATATCACATCTTTGAAGGTTCAGCTCAGCATACCTCCATTTGTCGAACCAAAACAGCAAACGTTCACATCACTGAATGGTGTACACAGGAAACAGAATTAGTTGACTGACATTGCTACCGTAACATACACTGCACTATGTCAAACCCACCCAGGTGTGGGGCTGCAACCCCCACACTTATATATACCAACTCCACGATTGCACTACAGTGGGGAAAAGGGCAAATTTCTTGCTGTTGGCCAACTAATTCCATTCCTGTGTAACATATTTGCTGATGTAAACATTTGCTGTTTTGGGTTCGACAAATGGAGGTCTGCTGAATTGATCCTTCGAAGATGTAATACATACCCAAGGATAATCATAAGGCATTCTTTAACTATGTCTGAAATCTACAAGGGAATGCCCAGCTATGTGCCGAACTGGTATTGGATGGTTCCACTCATACTATCCTGGAGGAAATTGCCAACCTGCTAGCTGACAGATTTGGTGCAAACATCACCCCATCTTCACCAGCCATACTCCAAAGCATACCTGACACCAGTCCTCGGCCTAGTATCTCTAGAGTTCAGGTCATATCTGCACTCTCCAAAGCCAAAAACACAGCCACAATGAGACCAGATAACATCCCAGATTGCTTACTAAGCAATCTAAAACAGGACCTAGTGGACCCACTTGGCGCCTTCTGTAACCATAGCCTGAAAACTGGCTTTGTTCCAGCAGAGTGGAGAACAGTACCAGTAATCTCCTTACCCAAAGGGGGTCTATCAACTGACCCTGGGAACTATAGACCCATAAGTCTAACCAGCCTCATTTGCAAGGCCACGGAAAGAATCATCACGGCCCTTATCATCAATGACATAGGCAACCTTCAAACTCTCGATCCTACCCAGTCTGGCTTCATTAAGGGTAGATCATGCTTGTTAGACCTAGTAGACTTCTTTGAGGAAGTCACCAAAGCCCTTGATGAGGGTAAGAGTGCATACCACCTATCTTGACCTAGCCAAGGCTTTTGCCACAATTCCCCTCTAAGGTATCATTGAGAAACTCTCCCAGCTGGGGATTAACCCTTACATCACTAGATGCTTAGCCAATTGGCTCACCAACAGAACACATACTGCCAGAGTTGGTAATGCCACTTCTACCAGCAGACCATTCACCAGTGGCATTCCACAGGCATCTAAACTGGGCCCTTTACTGTTTGGAATCTATTTCTCAGAAGTCCAAGCTAAAGTAGATGGCCTTTGGCTTACCAAGTTCAGTTATGATTGCAAATTGGAAGCAGTCACTAAGTCCCCCGACAATATTAACATATTACAGAATGGGCTAACACAGACACATGTCTGGTGCCAAAGCCATAGACTAAAAATAAGCACAAAAATTATGGATTATTATCCCCTTTGGCAAAGTGGAATTCCAGGCTAATTACCATATTGACAGCACACCCCCCCCCAAGTTCAAACTCAGTGGTGAAGATTTGGGAACACAGGTTGATAGCAATCTAAATTTTGACCACCAAGTTTCCACAGTGGTAAGGAAAGTCTTCTATGTTGTGCATCTCATACATAACAGCATCACATCCAGGTCTAAGGATGTTAAAACTCCACTGTACTCAACCCTCATGAGACCATTAATAGAGTACAAAGGTCCTTTTTGCATGAACCTCACCAGACACCTCTGCAGCAGCTGAAGAGACTCCAGAGATTTTTCACTATGAAAATACAGGGCCTCCAAACCATGACTTACGTGAGTAGACTGAAAGCCCTGTCACTGTACTTTGTATTTTATAGGCTGCTGCGAGGTGACTGGTCTATAGGGCAGTCTCTGACCCTGCCCTAATGGAAATGCTGCACATCTGCAAGTCATACGGCACAATAGTCACTCGTTCATGAGTTCTTAACCTAGCCTGTGACATAAACAGAACATGGTGGAGAGAAAGATGCATCTCCCAGAGATTGTCACTCTTGTGAAATAAACTTCCAGTCCACATGAAGCAGAGCTCCTCTCTGACCCTATTCAAGTGCAGCCCTGACAAATGCATGGGAGACCACAATTTCACCCCAGGGGATGGTGCCCATGTCCCTCATGAACAAGAGTAGTTGGTGTTGATCATAGACTCACTCTGAGAATTACTCCCATCCAACCAAGGACAATTGGGGCAACTCTGGATTAACATAGCTAGGCTTGTAAGGGCTCTAGGGCCTTTAGCCTAGTAACCTTCTGTGAACCTCATAACATAAAAAATAAATGAGTAAATAAATACTACTGAAACTGTGGTCATTCTCCTAGCTAAAAACAGTCTTCTTCTTCTTTCAGCTTTTCCCGGTTAGGGGTCGCCACAGCAGATCATCTGTCCGCTCATAATTGGCAGTGGAGTTTTATGGTGTCGAGTTGCCAGCCCCGGCGCCCAACTTTCCACAGAAGGCATACATGCACACATTCACACCTAGGGCCAATTTAGAGTGTCCAATCCACCTAATGCATGTCTTTGGGATGTGGGAGGAAACCGGAGCACCCGGAGGAAACCCACATGACCACAGGGAGGACATGCAGACTCCACACAGAAGGCACCCCAGCCAAGGATCGAACTGGAGAACCTCTTGCTGTGAGTCGGCAACGCTAACCGCTGCACCACCATGGTCACCCTCTTAGCTAAAAACAATATGGGTGTGAATTCAATATATTTTGCCATATACTGCACATCTAAAGAATATCCTAGATTTACAGTTATTCTTGGAGAAATGTAGTTGCACAGATTCAGAAAGAAAGTAGTACCATTTTATTTCTCTCAAAAATAATAGTTTCAGAGTTTCTGATCAAAGAATTTAGGGATGTTTATGTGGAATAAAATGTATTTATTTACTGTTTGTGTACTGGGTAAGTAAGCTGGCCTTTGTCACACTTGAGCCATGAAGCAGGATCAAAGAGCAGTGAAAATGTAGTTAATTAACAGTCTAAATCTAGAGAAACGGCAAATACAATGAGAACATTTAAAACTGACAATAGTATTTGATTTCTCATAGTATTTGCGATAACAAGTACATTATAAACATGCACCATATTTTGGTTGCATGCTATTTACATCAAGTTTACAATTATTTACATATGTGCAACTCCATTAAACAGTAATCAAGCTCAGCAATATTTTCTCGTCAGAAACAGAAGTATTGATTTTGGCAAACTAATAACAGTTGTCTTGATAGCAGTTGCATTTGGCTTCCTGCAGGAGGTACTCATTGTCTGGTGGTTGGTGCAGAGGGTTAAGGATGTGAGATTTAGTTCCTGGGGTACAGGATTCAATTCCTTCATCTGTAATTTGCCTATTGTGTGACCCTTGAAAAAGTGCTTGGGAGCAACTGGGAATCTAGTCTTGGTTCCTTAGTGGTCCACTGACCTGCAAGCTTAGTAATTACCTACAAATAAGCATTTAAAGTTTTCTGGTTTTTGATGTCAAATTACTGGACTAAGTCTGCTGAAGTATCTTTCACCCCCAGTTGTTTGGTAGCATTGGTGGGTAAGGGTAAGACTGTCATTTTGGCTATTTTTCAGAGTGGAGTTATGTTCATTAATGTGCACCTTCACCTTCAGAGGGGGGCAGCAGCTAGCTTTTAAAAGTTAAAAAAACAGAGAGGTTATCAATAATATAGCCCTATTAGTAACTGACAGCCAATGACACATAAGGGTATCAACCAGTAGTATAAATCCACAAATTTTACTTTTGGTTATTTGTAATCTCCAAGTATTGCAGGAAGAATTAAAGGCCAACAGATATACGCAGTATCCAAGCTTTGGAAGTAGAACATTTCTAGCTACAGCTGAAGGAGCAGGTTAACGGTGAAGGTGGCTTTTTCTTTTAGCACAGCTTCAGTTGAGATTGTACATTGTGAGTGATTTTGTCTATGTGGATATGAAATGAGTGATTTTTCTCTGTGTAACTAATAAAGATATGAGGCGGACCTAGTGAGAGACTGAGGTATTTTTATTCAATGATATGAGAGATGAAATTTCCTTTTGCATTTCTTAAAGAAAGAGGAAAAAGGGCAACATTTCTGAGCAACAGCAGAGAGTATTACATAAGGTTTCTTAGGATTAATATACAATTTGTTACAAAAGGACCATCCGCAAAGATCAGTGAATTTTGTTTGGAAATCATTTATGAGATTTACTAGATGTAATAAGCACAATGTCTCTCAATGATGGCCCATTTTCCATTGCAGATAACTATTGCCATTAATTCTCTTAACTCATTCCCAGCAACCATCTCAACTTATATGCATATCTTTCCTCTCTTTGCTTTATTTAATGGCACATGGTGTTGAGAGCTCTGTCTCTCTCTCTCTCTCCCTCACTCACTCTCTTTCTCTCCTACTTCATTTTTATTAGTCATTGAAAACTTGGTGCATTGGATCCATAGTGAATTCATAGCTCACCTACCATATCATGTTACGAAGTCTTCAAAGATGGAAAAAGACAACTAACATTTGCAGATGGTATACATCCCATTTCCTTTCTGGATGACTTACTACTAAAATTGTATTGATCCATGGGATTAAACATTCAAGTCACTAATAGAAAGTATTCCCCGTGAATCCATGCCCTTCATATTCACTTGATGTCATTCCCCCTCCATACAATCTAGAAATTTTACTCTAGACTTCTATAAATAAATTCTTCAACTAAATTTAAAATGTCTTTGTACGAGCTCATCATTAAACTATACATGTAGAAATGCAGCTTCCTAACATTTGTGGGTCATATTATCACCCTAAAGATGATAGTCTGTGTGAAGCTTTAATTAATGCAGCATATACCAGTTAGCACTGCTCCATAAGCTTCAGAGATGATTCCCTCAATGTGTATGGGATGACAGTAAATGGGAAATTACTTAACAAGGAATTAACAGCAGTAAACAAAGAGGGTAGACTGATTTTTCTAAATTATGTGGAAAGCTTGCCTGTGAAATTACTTTGTAGGATTTAACTAAACAAAGGTATTGTGTCATCCCCAACTCCACACTAAGTAGCAGAATTGAAACAGATATTACAACAAGTAATTTGCACTTAGTATTTATTGGTTACTCCATTAAAAGTCTGACGTATCATCCACTGCACCTTTGCTATAATAAACATACTAAATCATATCCTATAATCTAAATTTATTCTACACAAACACATAGCAATCTGGTATAACCCCACATTACTGATGGACTCAGAACTTAACCTTACTCTGGTAAAGAGAGTTGGAAATATTTTCAAATTCAAATTTCCTATATTGTCTCTACATCAGTGTACAAATTTTGCACCTGTGAGTGTCAAACTTCCTGTTTTTCTAAGACATCCTTGTAAGGTATTGCAAACTAACATGAAAATCCCTTTCTCTTAAGGCATGGGAGGTTAACTTCAAATTACAACACAGCTGTATCAAAACTAATACATCAGTTATAAAACAATTCTTAGATAGTTGGAATGTAGTTCCTTCCCCAAGGCTGTGCAATATCAAATTAATCTTTGATCCTCTCTGAGAAGTATATGCCAGAACATCAGTATCTTTTTCTCTATAATGAGTAGCTGCTCTCCTTTCCTTAACTTCACCTCATTAGTCCTAGTTAACTATCCACAGGTCTAGCAGAGCAAGGATCTCAGACATTATTCATAAATTTTGGAATTGTCAAGCCAGCAAAAACTGTGAATGCATCTGCATGATGTTGCACTCAAAACTGACATCTGTTTTTCAGACGATGTTTTCATTATTAATCCTGACTGTACAATTCTTTCCTTCCGTTACATCCTGCATATTTTATTGTTTCTGTTAGTGCACTGCAGAAAGAAACTAAATGGAAAATCTTTCCTAATCTGACTTCTGAATACTTTCAGCACTTTTTTCAAGCTTTATACATCAACATGTATTTCACCATCTGCAACAAACCTGTACAGCACAATCCTCCTTAATCGCAAACAAATGAAGTCACTATGGTGGTCCACTAGTGGTTAGTGCTTTTATACCACTACTTCCAGCATCCTCCCTAGTTTTCCTATCCCTCTTACCTACCATACACCTCTTAATTCACTTCTACTAGAGAGTTAGGCCTGTTTGCAAGACACAAGTTATTGATACTCTGTATGTGCAATCACGAGTTTGTGACTGCCTAGTTTTGCCCAGGAAATTCAAGCTTGCTATATATTTCATGGGTTTTGTATATACAGTAGCAAGGGTGTGGGGCTACGGGGGGTGGTTGTCCCCTGCAAAATTTAAATTTTTATGAAAAGTTTTTGCAAATATTGATCACATTTGAATATTATTTTTTTCTGGTTGCAGTCTTATGAGGCAATCACATAGGAGTCAATGGCTTGCCATGAAGACATTCTGTTAATACAGTTTAGCAAATTCTTGCAGTGTCTAGCTAAGACTATCAATATTCAGCACTTTTTTAAATATAGGTTATAAAATGCTTGTTATTCAAAGTACACTACATCTCTTGTCTTAGGCATTAAGTGCATTTATAGAATCACAAGGCATTTGAATACTTGTTATTTTTATGAGTGTATAAATTAGTATTGTGTAACTGATGTAGTCATTTTCTGTATGGTAATGTGAGTTAATATCAGTTGCCATTGCTAATGTATTATTTGTTGTTGGTTTGTAATAAAAAATGTTAGATCAATCAAAAGCAGAAGTGTCTGTGGACACTGTAGAAGCACATGCTGCATGCAGGCTCAGTGATTTCAGTGATGATCAGAGTGAATGTTTACTATTAATCCAGACTATGGCAAAATGGCATTCTTGTCTAAAAATCTATAGAGTAAATGCAAAGTATTTGTGTTTACACAGGATACTAGTGCAGAATGTAGTATAATGGCAGAATATCTTTATAAAATGTTATGTTTAACCAGTAAACTGTGTGAGACAATATCTTTGTTGCTGTGTTATACCAGTTATAAAGTCAAACCACTATTTCAAGTGTAATTGAGCTGTGGGTAAAAAAAATAAAGATTATCCACTCATATCGTCCACTGCACTACAATCGCAACTCTAGCTCAGTTTTTCTTTAATAGTTTTATATGCTCCTTTTACTTCCCAAATACCACAGTGTCTTCAGCCCTCTCAGGGCTACCAAGTTGCCTTAGTTCTTGAGAGGTTAGAGTGGCTAATTAACCTGTATGTTTTTGAGAGTTGGGTATAAACTGGAGTGCGGAGATAAAAATTGAGAAGAATATAAAAGCTCAATGCAGACCCCCCAAAGCATAGTTCTTTTCTTTATTCTTTGCCTGTATTATCTAATCTTACATTGTATGCATTTATCATATCTGCTTTAAGAGTAATCCAGAAAAGTGTCCTCAGCAAACTCTCATCTCATTCTTCACTATCATTCTACACCCCTACCAGTTTCTTATCGTTTTCAGTAACTCTTCAGCTCAGCCTATCAGGATTTGCCATTTATCCTACTTGTCTTTATATTTAGGAGGTATCATTATCTCATTCACTGTCTCCTCATTCGTCATTATTTCAACCTAAAAAGAAAAAAATCAACAAGCCAAAATTAATGTTCTATTGGTCATATCTAATAAAGTCCAATTTCTTTTCTTCTTATTTTCTGTTTAAAATCAATCTTTCTATGTGGTACAGCCATTAACTCCAGATTTGCAAAAATATACATGCACTGTTTATTTCTTTACCCTTCTAGAAGTGTACAACTCCTGCTGCACAGTTCCTAACTCCTATCAAGACTCTTCTGGTTAAGAAAAATATTTTTTTCTAAAAAATAGCAAGTTTCCCCCCAAAACATGGAATATCATTTTCTGTTACACTTTCTTCAAATTCCTCATCTCATCATCGTTATTATCAAATTCTATACCTCAAACACCAGCATTTTTTTTAGAAAATGGTACCTCCCCTTATTCAGTTTCTTTCCATATCTCTTAGTCTTTTTTATTTTTAAACTGAAGTATTCTAAACACTCTTACAGTTCTTTGTTTGAGAACTACAACAACCCTCCTTAAACCATCCAAGTACAATTTTCATACCAGTGGGGGTCCACCACTTCTCTCTCCATGTTTCTCACATTGTCCAAAAATAATATCTTTTTCTCCCTTTCGCCTCCATTAAAGTCCTATCCAAAAAAAAAAAAATCACAATGGGCATGACAGAATAATATCCAACTACCACTTTTATCTACTTTTGTTACCCCTTACCATATTCTTCCAAAACCGTCTCTTATCTGCCATGTTGTGTGTGACTGGATGCGCATCTGCAGTGAAAAAAAATCTGTATCCCTTGTATCCATAAATTCCTGTGCTTCCCTCAGCTGTGTAGTATCGCATCCTTTTCTCCATAAACTGCCTCCTCTACCATTTTTTCACCAGCTTTTTTCTGGAATCTTGAAGGTCTCCTGGCATCAAATTCTTAATTTCTTTCTTAGCACAATTCTTCTACATCCTTCTACCTCACGCTTAACAATGTTTTCACATGTTTTTTTTCTTTTCGTACCTTCACTGTACTACTCCAATACCTCTGTAGCCAGCCAAACATGACATACAATTGTCATAAATCTGGTTGAGTGCCTGTTTTACAATTATAACAAAACATTAACTCCCTGCATAATTTCCCCTCTAACAACACCATTTCGTGAACTACCATTTCTTTTCCACCCCCTTTTCTAGTGTGATGAACAGTATTTTAGCAAACTGATACCTTTTGTCAGCTTCTCATTGGCTGTTTCTCTTCCAATCCCATACCTCTCTTGTCACCCTGCATCCTTAATCTGCCTATGAAGAAGGCAAAAATTTCATAATTTCCATTTAACACAAATCTCATTGAATTGTTTTTGTTTCATGGTTTAACTTTTAACTATGTGTTTAAATTCTGATAATTTCTCCCATCTTTAAAACCGCACGGGAAATGTTTGGTTATTCTCTGCATTCCCTATTCTTCTGTTTCCCTACCACTTTAACTATACTTGAATTTGTATTTTATTCTTACCTTGAAGAGTCAGTAACCTTATAACTGGAATCCATAAAAATTCATCTTTCCTGTAAGATTATCCTAAATTTGCAAAATGCATTTCATCTCCTCCTTTCAAACAATTTATCAATTTCTATCTTAAAGGGAAAAGCTTTTCCTGTAACAGTCCTCATCTTGATTTCTCCAAGCATTACTCTTACTATTCTATTATGCTTTGAAAATGACTAAGAATACAAAATTGGTCATTTGATAAAAAATCCTACCCTTATACACATCTTCTTCTCTTGCTTTGCTTACCATTCCTGCAGTTTTTTAGTCCAGTTACCCAATCCCAACAACCCATTTATTAGTTTTACCCTTAAACTTTCCTTTCTTTCTGAAAATTAAAACTCCCATATGCAAGACTTGTACCAGCAGCTATAAAAATGTGTTTGTCTTTGGATTTGTAAAATTAAGTAAAAACTGGTGCAAAGGTATTATATAGCCTAAGTGGTTCTTTTCATTCTACATCTTTAAACAAAAGTAAACCAGTGCTGCAGTATGACCTTTTTAACCACAAACTCAGGCTATGCCTTTATGAAAATAACCCCCCTTGTGCACTTCCATGTTGAAAATATGATTTTTCAAGTTACTAACTAGTTCTTCCTCGGATCCTGCATATAAATACTACTTACCTTTGGCTTTCTGTAGCAAATCCAGAACATCAAGCTTTCTGAGAAACACTTTAAGCCTGTTTATATTAGGATACCTTGGATCTTCTGAGTTTGTTTCAAATATCATTTGTCTGTCTTTTCACTTTCTATTACAAACCTGGACTTATATAAATGTAGCTCCTTGAAACCCTCCCCTTTTCCTTGTGATTATCCATTATATATGCCTTTTTTCAGCATTTCATATGTTTGTATAATCCTCAGACTATCTTTCCTTACACTGTTGTCTTATCTCTTCAAAACCCTGACAGGAATATTTTTCTGTTTCACAGACATTGCAGAATTTATGGTATTTAGCTGTAATGTGGGCTCCCCTTTCCTATAAGAAGACTAACATTTTGTCAGACCAGCATAACTTGTCATATCTCCATCTCCTCCTCTATAAACTACTATAGGGATATGTATTAGGTGCATATGTGTTTACTAGGCTAATAACCTCAAGGCCCTTTTTAAGCCTAGCCATGCATCCAAAATCCCTGGCAAGTTCTGGTACCCTTGATAAGTGTAAGCAGGGGCTTGGGAGGTCAAACATGAGCAAGCAGGGTCCTGGGAGATGAACCATTTTACAAGCTGCCTGTCTCCATTAGACACAGAGATCCCAAACCAGGGATGAATTTCCTGTTCACCATCCAACTGTCCAAGCTGCACTTGAATTGGGTTAGTGAAAAACTCTGCTTCACATGGATGGAGAATCTGTCCCAGAAAAGGGGTAGTCTTTGGGATACATACCTGTCTGTCCGGCAGGTCCTATTTATATCAAAAGATTTAAGTCCTTAGAATGGGTAATTCTGGTGCTGTTTGTTTTTCAGATATGGAGGTCCATCAGAGTAGGGTCTGACGATGTATTGTATGCCAGGCATAGATCACCCCTCAACAGCCTGTAGGAAACAGAATACAGGGATAGGTGGTCTGCATAGGACAAGTTACTTATGCCCTGTATTCTTTTAATGAGGAACCACTGTGGACATCCAATTATTGGATATGCCTGGTTAAGTATATACCAAAGGGGGAACTGTACTCAGTGACAGGGCTGATGAATACTGTATACAGTGGAACAATGACTTCCTCGGATGTATATAACAAACCTGTGTTTATAAGTTGCACACTATAAAATTATTTCCTCACATCTGTAGACACATGATGGTCAAAGGCTAAATTACTGCCTATATGTGTCCCCAAGTCCTTGATAACTTTGTCAACTGTTATGGGTCTGTTGTCAATAGGATAGTTACCAGGGGGGATGACTTCCTGGAGGATAGAATTATGCATTTCTTAGCATTTAGTTTTAGTTTTAGGCTTGGACGTCAGTTGTTTGTCTGTGTCAGCCCCTCCTGGAGAACATTTTTGTTGGTGTGCGATTCAGTGACAACTCCTAATTTGCAATCACATGCAAAATTTAGTCACCCAGAGATGACTGACACTGGCCTTGACTTCTGAGAAGTAAATGCCAAAAAACAGTGGTCCCATGACAGATCCCTGAGGGACTCCACTTGTGACTGGCCTCATTGTAGAGGTGGACTCCCCAATTCTAAATTCCTGAGTCCTGTCTGTGAGCCAGTTGGATATCCACCGAGTGACATAAAAGTTTGTACCTAACCTCTTAAGTTTGTCAGCAATGCCTGAGTGGGGTATTGTGTCAAATCCCTTGGCCAGGTCAAGGTAGGCAGTGTGAAAAAATTGCACTCATCCATTGCTTTGGTGACTTTCTCAAAGAAGTCCACCAGGTTAAGTAGGCATGACCTGCCCTTGATGAAGCCACCATATAACAAAATCTCATTTTCTCTAATCACGGACCATAAATCATATTATGCAATTTTTTTTTTTTAAATGGAGTTACAACCTCACAAAGTCACTGTATAGTATACATTATATTTATTTCAGGCTGTGCATCATTTTGCCGAAAGAGTCTTTTTTAATCATTGTACTCAACTTCAAATTATTAGCTGCAGAATTTCTCCATGGAGTTTTCAGATTTTTTTTATGTCAAACAGCAGCGTTTTAATTATAGCTTCATTTTCAAAACACATGTTGTACATCAGCTCAGACTTCACATGTATCAGTACTTTGATTTATCTTACCTGAAGCAACAACTGCCCATCATGTGCTATCTTTCAGGTCCTGGTTTCATATGGTAACAGCAATTTCAAATAAGCCATGTTCTTCCATGGCACAAACCAGACCTATGAAGACCCCACTTCGATTGCGTAAGATCATGTTCCATTCTGCTTGTCACCCTCCTCTTCAGTTTCTTATTCTCTACTTCCTGGTCTTTTTCCTAACATTGTCAGTATCCTGTTTTCACACTTATTAATTATTTATGAATAACAGATTTTTGAAATATCCCCAGTGTTTCACTGTTCTTGTAGTATCCACATTCTTTAAGCCTTTAAATCACTTACCTATTTTCTTAAATGTTTCATAATTTTATGAGATACTGTTTTAGAGACTGATCCTTCAGAATCTGCAGTTGTATCAAGCTAAGGTAAAATTTTATCAGGGAGCCTCCCCCAGGTTTTGTTGCCATCTGCCATGATTGTTTCCAAAAAAGTCAGTCAGTGTCTGATACAGTGACCACAGAAGGGTAACCACCACCACCTCAGGTAAAGCATATGGGGATTTCTATGGTGTCTTGCCCACATTTCTCCAGTGGTGTATAACTACTGCTCGGTGTAAGATCAGTGAAAAGTCAGTAAAGATATGGATAATAAAAGAGTACGTGTTCCAAACAAAATTATACTAAATCTCTTTGCCGCTTACTAGCAGAGCTTGATGACTTAGATTTTCCACGTTCCACCTCATCTAAACTTGGCATTACGAGGACTGTTGTAATGTTGTGACAGCAATGTCAATACAGGCTCACCTTCACAAAATGGGGCTAGCAGATCATTTCTAGTGACCAGCTGTATATAACTGAAAAATACGTTTTGACTAATGTAGTCTATCAGTGTCGTTAACACCTGTCATTTTACAACTTAAGTATCGAGTGTCATGGTGCCGGTTTACTTTCCATTTTGTTGTATTTTACTGATTTTATCCAATATTAAGTTTAATACAGTGGCTTTACTCATGTTAAATTCTTTCCAAATAATTCAGTTGTATTAATGTATATCCTAGGATGAACGGTGCAGTAATTTCCATATTATTGATATGTGCCCAGATTATTCAGTTTCACTATGTCCTGAGTCAGATTGTATGGCCAGTGCCACATTTTAGTTCATGTACTCCAAATACTCCAGAATGTGATAAAATGGACCATGCTTTCTAAAATATGTCTTGTTATATGTTACAGGCAGGCATCACTTAGTTTTATGTCTAAAACACTTTGCAAACATTGGATTTTTGTCTTGTAATAAGTTGTATTTGTGTTTTCCGTTTTAGATGAGTTTATAATTTCCCCTGTGGAGGGAGAGCTGCGAGTCCTAAAGGATGTAGAACTTGACCGGGAGACGATTGCTTTCTATAACCTCACCATCATGGCCAAAGATCGTGGTACACCGCCTCTGAACAGTACTGTAAGTGCAGCCTTTTTAAAATCCTTTTAAACACATCAGTGTTGTATCTGTTTGTACGTTGTGTGTGTGTGTGGAGGGGGGTCTTGTTCTCTCTGTTTTAGCTGTCTTTTTAGTAGTGTTAAGTGTTTAATTCAAGTTACAGTGAACCGCATTTAGTCTGAGTTAGCATCAGTATTTTGCATTGTGTAAAGAAGGTAAACAAGAAACATAAAGCAGTCAGTTAAACGAAAGAGCATATTAACACAAATTAAGAACCACAAAAATAAATACAAATAAAATATTCATTTCTTCTGTAAATACTAAATCACTACTACAGACAATTGTGGTGGGATACAAGTATTACCTAAAGGCAGCCTGACCATTTTGACAAGTATCATGTGACATGCAGAGCCATTGCTCAGTGTCTTTACTGAGCATGAGCAGTAATCATGTAATCAGAAATAAACAAGATGTCAAGGTGGGTAGTTACTTGTGATCTGCATAGTAACAAGGTAAATATGCGATGTATGTTATAAGACTGTATGTCATAATTATTACTTACAAATCACAGGATTTTTGAAATATCTCTTAGTAGAGATGAGGCCAAAATGTCAATGGCATTACCTACCATGAGCCCACATATGGCATATCCATAGGGCTGCTGATAATGTTATGGAACCCTCTGACAACCTAAACAGTTGCCTCTGATGATTCTTCAGTATTAAGTAAATGAGGGCATATGTCTAGCAGATCCTTGATCACGTATGGGAGAGATCAATAAAAGTGCCTGTTAAAATATTTCTTGAGATAATCCATGGTGTTTTAATCAGGATGGATATGACCACCTTATACAAATATTGTGTCTTTTTGTTATACATTAGTAGATGCACAGAAAATTATGACTGGGTTGCAGTTATAAACTGTTTATGTCCTGAAAAAATGAATTTTAATAAATTCATCATGAGAACAAGGTTGAAAAGAAGACTTTCTTGAAATCCATTATGGGAACACACAATAAGTGGGTGTTCTGATCAGAGGACGCAATCATAGTTTTGTAGTCTCAACTTGAGCTTTGCAATATCATCAGATCAAGTAATCTGTGCTGTTATTCATTCTTCATGTCTAAATCTCAAATCTTAACCACATGAATTTCGATTTAAATAGTTTTACAGTGTTCTATTTGAGAGGTTTGGTTTGTGAAATATAAATTAGTTAAAATGATCTTATTTATTAGAAAAACATTTAGAAGTTATTTCATAAAGCCATATGATAGTTTACATCAAAAAACAGTAGCGAGTAGGTTTAAATATTTATTCAATGGTTGGTTTTATGTGTTTTTGCCTGAGGAAGCCTGTTGGCGAAAGTTTTAACTTGCACACTGAAGAGAGAGTTGCTTTCAGTGTTTTACAGTGCTTTATATTTTCTAGTTGCCATATGATAATTTACCTAGTATTATAAAATGTATTAATAGATGTTATATGTTTACAACTACTAATAATTTCATAATTTGTATAATGTCATACTAGACTGCATTTGATTGACTGTTTTGGCATCTAGAACTCTGTGTTGTTTCCATAAAAAAAACACTAAGCAAATTGTAAGCATTTCTAAATACTTTGCTTTAGTCTGAAAAAAGCCTTTGCAAAATATTGTAGTAGTACAAATAACTGTCAATGGAAATCTGAAATTTAACAAGAATGGTTATTTCCTCCAGTACAATGTGCAAGTAATTATTTCTTAGATACAAATGTACAGTGGAGTGATAATTATGTTAAATAATTGTATTAGTTAAACACAGCCAATTTTAGAAAGCAGGCTGCATGCTACATGGCAAAGTATAAACGTTTTAGTGTAAAAATGAACCTCCTCACATTGCAAATGTATGACTCAGTGCTAGCCGTATGCTAAAATCCGAACAAGAGTAAAACATAACCGTGATGACCCTTCTAAAGGCACTCCATATTTAATTAATATAAATGACGCCAACGTTTATAGCATAGTAAGATGAGTATATTTCATTGTTTGACTTTGGTGAACACTATATTCCTGCACTTCAAAAAAAAAAACAGTTACTGAAAATGCCTTGTTTGGTTGTCAGTCACCTGCTGTCATATTCCTGAATGCATGGCTTGAGTATTAATTATACTCACTTGAAAGACACTTGGCAAGTCAGAGATTTCAGCTTCAGACCTGATAATGCAATCAAAGCAGTTTTTCTTTTCTTTTTATGAAGTATATTTACCGCAATATAAAGTGGCGTTATTGCACAGCCTAAGGGCATAGTTTCAAACAGTAGTGATGATCCAATTTGATTTTTTACTGTGTGCTTTGATTTTTATTGGTTGTTTCTATGAATACACAGTAATTACTTGCATGTTTTTCTAGTGTAACAAGACTGTTCCTTATATTACATAAGATAGTTATTGTAAACATCATCTGATCCCACCAAATCAGTGGTGTATGCCAAGGATTTAATTATCCTGCAAGCTTCTCAATATTTTTGTTGTTCAGGATATATATTTATATGTCTGTCTGTCCATCTGTGGGTGTATAGCAGGCAGTACTAACATGTTTTAATAGATGATTCTACCTTTTTTTTACTTTTGTTGTCACTTTATAATGTGATCCCCCTTGTCACGCTGATACTATATACCCATGTGACTGACACAAGCAGACATCTTACCGGATTTTAAAGGTAAAATAAACTGTCAACTCAGTAGGTTACACTGAAAAAGTAAGTTATTAGTAAATAGTTTTGTCCTGATATTTCCGATGGACTTTACTGGACTAAGAAATGTGCTGAATATAACCAAGTGTAAATGAAGTTTGTTTTAGACCAGATTATCACAATTGAAAATGTTTACACCAATCACCAGTCATTCCAGCTTCCAAACACTCCACTTACAAGTATCTTCTTACTGTCACAGGTAAAATGTTCTTTAACAACCTGCAATGCCTCCAAAAAAAAGCAGGTACATGTTTCCATCCTTTGTTGTGAAACCCATTCTTTCACTCCATGCTCATCATTTCATGCCAATAAACTTTTTAAGTTCTCACTCTGATGTCATTAAAATGAAACATCTCACCCAAAGTCCCAAACATGTTTGCATTACTTTGCAGAAACATCCAGTTTTTTTCTTGTTATGCTCTTAATATCAGAGTGACAACACTAAAATGAATTCCCTTCCCTATGTAATTTTTTTCTTGTCCATCACTAAACTTGCAGTGACAATTGAGTTCCCTCTCAGTTTCACCCCCTAATAATATAGGTTTAAATTTTCAGCATTTCCATCCTCATGGCAGCCTCTCTATGTAATTGTTTTTTTTTCTTTTTAATTCTTTCATTTTTGTTCAAAATCTGCTTCATCACAGATCTGCCTAAATACCATTATCATCTGAGTTCAATTTGCATTTTAAGACACTTTGGATGTGCACTGCTGTAACAAACAAAGAAATCCCTACTGGTAGCTAACATTCCCCCATAGCTTGAATTATTTTATTAGTATGAAGCACAGATTGAAGAACAGGAGACGGAAGTAACAGTATTTTTTCTTCTTTGAAGTGATTGCTCTGTAATGCTGTAGTTATCACGTTAGACCTATGTCTTATGTTCAGTGCTCAGTTGCAACTCGGAAATGCCTATTGTTGTGGCTTATATGATATTTGGGTATGCATTTATTTTGTGTATGATACTAAAAGAAATGGAGTGTTTGTGAGACTGAATAAATGCAGTTACCAATTGTCCACCTTATCAAAGGACTGATTTTTTATGGACAGTACTATACTACAAAAACAAAATGTCAAATGCCCTGAGATTTTAGCGAAAATGTTCTAAGTTCCTTTTAATAGCTAAATAAAACAATTATTCTGAATCTGAAACACACACCTTAAACAACAGAAGTAACTCAAACTCAAAACAAGTGTGAACTTTCATTTTGCAAAAATGAAGTCCAAACACTTGTATTGACTATTATTTTTTCCTGTAAAATCTCACATTTCATCAAAAATGTCCTACTCCGGGTATGTGAAAAGGTGGCAACCTTAAACAAGTGGTAATTTGTAACGCACTTTACTTAAACTTGCTTGCATTTTAATAAGTTTAGTAGTATGATGGAGTTCATCGAGAGTGTAAAGATGAAACCGTTTTTTTGGAATAAAGTGCAGGACTGCATTGCTTGGTTATCTTACATAAACACACACACAGACTCCGGGGTGAATTGATGTTTTTATTTGAATTATTTAATTTAGGGCGGCCGTGGTGGTGCAGCAGTTAGCGTTGCCACCTCACAGCAAGAGGTTCTCCGGTTTGATTCTCGGCTGGGTGCCTTCTGTGCGGAGTCTGCATGTCCTCCCTGTGGTCGCGTGGGTTGCCTCCGGGTGCTCTGCTTTCCTCCCACATCCCAAAGACATGCTGTAGGTGAATTGGATACTCTAAATTGGCCCTAGGTGTGAGTGTGTGTGCCTTCAGTGGAAGGTTGGGCGCCGGGCTGACAACTCAACACTGTAAAACTCCACTGCCAATCATGAGCGGACAGGTGATCCGCTGTGGCGACCCCTAACCGGGAAAAGCCGAAAGAAGAAGAAGAAGACATTATTTAATTTGAGATTAAGCTCTGAGTAAGGTAAATGAGAACCAGTTCCCTGCAATATACATAATAATTTTACATAACACCAATATTCCACATATTCCCTTTATACGAGTTTATTTTAATTTGAGGGGAAATTGTTTATTTTATGTAAGAATAGAGTACAATTGTGAAAAAGCAAAATATAAGAAATTGATTGTTATATGTTACCTATTTAAATAAAATTTAATGCTATTAAAAGCAGCATTCATTTTATACATGGTTTAAAGCAGAAGTAGAAGTCTCCATCTGGCTTTGCTTTTGATGGACTATATGTATACTCTGGGAGGTTCATACACAGAATGGGATATTTGCTGTCCCTCTTGATTTTTTTACACAGAACTACAATGCCTATTCCTCCCATCTGTGCAATTTTCTATTAAGCCTCTTTGCTCAATAGCATCAGCTCTACTGCAAAAATTCAAGTAGGTTTTTCTGTTTTATCCGGACCACCTCAGACATTTAGCAGGTTATGGGGATCTAGTGCCTCACATTGTTGCTGAGCCTTTGTGGGATTGGCAGAGTCCATGTCATTGGAAAGGACCATATTTAATCAGGTATGAAGAAAGCATTAAGGTAACTAGTGGTGTGACGCAGGGGGCAGTATGGTGCCCTCTCCATTTTTAGCATCTATGTCTGTAATCTCTAGACTGGAAAAAAGGACTGTGGTTAACTAAGTGTGTAGAAATGTCTCACCATCCCTTGGAGAGATACACTCCCTAGGTCATATCTCCTTCCTTCCTCACTCTGTGCTCCTCCCATTCTAACCAATCTAGAGGCCAGTCTAACATCAAAACTAAAACTGTTATAATACAATGGCTAGGTCTGTAGCAAATCAGCCAAACTGTTCCCATCATTGCATTGCACTCAAATCCTTAAACTGGCTCAAGTTACCTCTGCCTCAAATGTACCCAACTTCTCCAGGTGCACAAATTATATACAACTCCAAAGCTTCTCCTGCTTTTAGCTCTAGTCTTAATTACTACCTACCTAACTGCCCCTTTGGTCCTCCAAGTAACAATTCCGTACGCATTGTCTGAGCCCAACCTGATGGACCTCCTGAATATCTATAACACAGACAGCGCCAAAATCATCCATTCTAAAGACTTTAACCTTGCCTGTGTTATATGTAGAACCTGCTGGAGAGAAAAGTATGTATCCCAGCTGTGAAGGCTGCCAGCCTAGCCCAGATAGGATTTTATAGATAATTTAATCATTTGTAAATGTGAAATTTTGAACTTAAAACAATGTGGCAACATTGCCATCTGCTGTAAAGAAAGCTAAGTCAAGAATTTCTTTTTGGTCCTTTGAAATTAAAATTATTTCATCACTGTCTTTCATGTTTACTAGTCGGCTCCAGTCTGGCTAGATGAAGGCTTCCTGCCTATTATTTTAAGGTTAAAGTTAATGGCCAGAATTTACATGTGGAATATCCTTTATTCTCTAAGTGTAAAAGAATGTAAATGCACTTTCTGTCAGCCTCGGAACACCAGGAAAGTGTAAAAGATTATGTAATGTTTTAGCAGAACTGCAGTTTCAATTCAAGCAGTGAGAACCAGAGATTATTAAGCATTTTTGTCTGACTATCCAACTCACAGTACTGCCTGTTGCTCCATGTAAGTAAGTTATTTTAGAAGTGTGTTTTCTTGTAGCAATAGCTAGGAATTAGAAAGTTTAGACTAAGTGTTTTTCTGAGATGTCAAAACTGTACTACTGATTTATTTTAAGTATTTCTTTGTGATCTCTGAACATTTGACTAGCACTGTGTAATAGAAAGTATTGTCTTGTGGTTTTAAATATTTATTATTAAATATTTTAAAACCTTTTAACTGTGGCTGGTTTTGTGTAGAGATAAGTTAAGCTCTATAGGACAATTGCATATTTATAGAGTTTACTGTCCAGGTCACTCCAAAAAAGCTTTGACTGTTTAGTCACATCTACCAATTGGATAATAATATTGCACAGTAGTAATTGGACACCCTTTTAAGGGCGTTTGAGTAGCTGATAATTATTAGTGGGGTAGTGGCAGCTGGTGCTATCGTATAGTCTGGGTAAAAAGGGTCACAGCTGGAGAACCTATGCCAGCTTTCCCCAGAAGTGTCTGTGTGGTTGTGTAAACTCTTATCTCAAAGTGTGTGTGTGTCAGCTACTTGGACAGGGACACATACCACTGGTTGTACAGAGAGGGGGCTGGAGATTTTAGCTTGCCCACTAGGCTGAGATCTGGATCCTATAGCTGTGCCAGTGGGGAGTCTTATTGGGGACCTGGGGAGCAAGGGAGCGACCAGCCACAAACTGACTGTGATCTCTGTGAGCTCTTAAGGGAAATTGCACTTTACTGTGTGGATTTGTTATCCTTTCCTCACATATGAGATGCCCTCTCTGGTGTTAATGGTGAGGATTGAGGTTCCCTGATTGGGCCAGGGCACGGGCATCACATATTAATTGGTGGCAGTGGTTGGGATATCCTCACATTTGTGTTTGGCAGTGGTGGGATATCCACATCACATATTAATTAGTTGGCAAATACTAACTGGCGTGTAGTGGTGTGGGTAGAGTGAATCCTGTAGCTTGTGTACAGTGAGCTTTAAAGGCATTTTGTACTCTAAATCAGTCACGCAGTGAATATTCAGAGTTCAGATCACAATTGTTTTATTTCTTTTGTTAGCTTAGTTAGTCAGGGTGAGCAGGCAGCTAGCTGGCAGAGATGTGCCAGGCTAGGGTACTGGTGCATGGAAACCTGACTAAGGCAGACCTGATTCCAGCCTTGGTTACAGCTGCATCAGAAAACAGCAACCAGGAAGACAATCAGACTGGCAGTGGAGATATAATTCCCTCGGAGAATGGACAACTCAACCTTTCTGCAGTAGACTTAAAAATCCAGCTGGAGACTTGAGTTGGAGGCCAGGCATGTGGAATTAGAAGCAAATGAGAGACTGTGACATTTGCAGGCTGAGGAGAATGAGAAACTGTTACTTCTAGAAGCTGAAGAACAAGAAAGGCAGAGGCAGCATGAGAAGGAAATGCTGACTTCACCAGAGTCATGGAGGTAATGGGGAAGGGAGTGAGTGGACCCCAGAAGCACAAAAGGTCAGTAAATTTCTTCCACAGTTTAAAGAGGGGGATAATTTTGATAGTTCCATTAATATGTTTGAGAGGGTATGTAAACAGTATGAAGTTGACCAAGGGCTCTGGGTATGGTTCCAGACCCCCTTACTCCATGGTAAAGCTGTAACTGTTCTGTCCAAAATGTCTGACATTGCATGTTTTGATTATACTGCTGTAAAGAAATGTCTTTTAGGCCTGTTTAAGCTAACACCTGAAACATATAGGAAAAATTTTGTGAGCATAGAAGCAAGGCAGATGAAAGTGTGTGTGGATATGTTGCTGAATTGAGCACTTATTTCCATAGGTGGGTGAGTGGATGTCAGGTCACCACTTTTGAAGGGCTGGCAGACCTTTTGGTGAGGGAACAAGCCCTTGGCACTTTGCCTGAGGATATGAGGATCTGGTTAGCTGATAGACAATGTGCTACTTCAGATGAGTTGGGGAAGAAGGGAGACCTATACCGAGCAAGCAGTGCAGCCCTGCACAGGAAGGGGACCCCAGTACTGATCATGGGTCTAAAGGAACCCATGGTGGTCAGCACAGACTGCCCTAACAGAATCTGCCAGTAGCAGGGGAAGCCACTAGTCCAGGTACACATCCAGGAGCTAGGGTTAAATGCTTTGAATGCAACCAGTGGGGCCATGTGGCATACAGGTGTCCACGGAAGCAAGGTGGGGAACAAAAGGTGAGGGAGTCAGTAAGTAGGAAAGGCAAAATGCAAATAGCAGGTTGTCTTGAGACAACAGGAGTACCAAACTACCATCCTGCAGATGTCCTGAGAGGGAAGGATTTGGATGAGGCAGTACCATGTACTTATGCAGTTACATGCGGTCTGGCTAGGAGACAAGTATGTGGGTCTGGTAGCCTGGGGGAGACACAGACGGGCTGCATACTTGCAGCCAGGACTCGTGAGGTGGTTACTTCAGGGAGGGAGCTACTCTGTAGCAGTAAGACTGAATGTGAGCCACAGCTGCTTATGGGTACTGATGTTCCCTTGGACAGAGGGACTAAAAAGAGGTGAGTAGTAGTACCCAAGCTGACAGTGAGGCACCACTGTCAGAGGATGCCAGGCTTCCTGTGGAAGAGGAACTGGGAAGGGTTACAAGGAGAGAGTTGAGACAGGCACATCTCTCAGATCCTACATTGCAAGGCCTGAGGTAGGTAGCTAGGGAGGCACCTAATTTTCAAGGGAAGGGGGAATCTGTATACTGAGGCAAAGGGTTACTATACAGAGAGTGGACCCCTGAAGGAGGGCTAGACAGTGAGAGAGTACAGCAGTTGGTAGTGCCTAGAGCCTACCATCTGGCTTTTCTAGCCATAGCCCATGATATTCCCTTTGCAGGTTATATGGGCATAAAACGTACAAAGAGGCATATTATGCAGAACTTCTATTGGCCTAGAATTTCCAGAGATGTAACAGGGTGCTGTAGGACCTGTGAGCAGTGCCAAAAGGTAGGCAAGGCAGGAGACAAGGTGAAAGCTTCTTTGATGCCTTTGCCTGTGATTGAGGAGCCATTTCAGAGGGGAGCTATGGATATTGTGGGTCCTCCGAGTACCCCAAGTTCCACAGGGAAGACGTATATCCTAGTGGTAGTGGATTATGCTACAGGATACCCTGAGGCAGTGGCTTTGTCCTCCATTGAGGCAGAGAAGGTGGCAAATGCTTTGTTAGAAATTTTCAACTGGGTAGGTTTCCCAAAAGAAATACTGACTGACAGAGGTGCCAATTTCATGTCAGACCTGCTGGCTTGTCTGTGGAAGTCCAGTGGGGTGAAGCCCATGAAGACAACCCTCTACCTTCCCCAGACTAATGGTCTTGTTGAGAGGTTAAACTCTACAATCAAGTCCATACTACGGGCATTTGCTGATCAGTTTAAGAGGGAATGGGACAAATATTTGCCCCATCTTTTGTTTGCTTACAGAGAGGTTCCCCAGGAATCCACTGGTTTTTCACCCTTTGAGTTGCTGTATGGTCATAGGGTGAGGGGACCTCTAGATTTAATTCGAGATGAGTGGGAAGGTGAGTGTGAGTTTCACAAGGAGTCTGTTGTAGCATACGTCCTAAACCTCAGGACAAGGCTCAGGGAACTCAAGAGCTTGGCCCAGGAGAACCTGGCAGAAGCCTAACAGCAGAAAAAGGTGTGGTATGACAGGAATGCTCAAGCTAGAGAGTATACTGTGGGGCAGCAGGTAATGGTTCTCATTCCTGTCAGACACAGCAAGCAGCTTGGGAGGGACCTTGCAAGGTGGTAAGAAAGGTAAGTGATGTTAACTACATGGTGGAACTGCCAGGCATATAGCAGGGGCACAAATTGTACTATGTTAACATGATGAAACCTTACCATGATAGGGAGGCCCTTGTGCTGAGCATTTGCAGTGGATTGCAGGAGTCATCTGAGGGAGATCTGGGGACTGATCTCCTCAGTGAGGCTTGGGCTGACACCTCGGTGGAAGGGGTAGCAATGTCCCAGCAGCTATCTCCTACCCAGGTTTGAGAAATCTGAGCAGTGTTGCAGGAATTTGGGGACATGTTCACTGGGAAACAAGGGTGCACCCACATGATGCAGCACCAAAGGCCTATTAGGCAGGCCCCTTATAGGGTACCTGAGAGAGTTACACAGACCCTAAGGGAGGAGGCACAGGAGATGTTACAACTAGGGGTGATTCAAGAGTCCAACAGTCCCTGGGTCTCCCCAGTGGTGCTGATGCCAAAGAAGGATGGCAGCACCAGGTACTTTGTGGACTACTGGAAATTAAATAGTCACATAGAGTTGGATACTTACCCCATACCTAGGATAGATGAGGCACTAGAGCAGCTGGGTGGGGCTAAGTATCTTACAACCATTGATCTTACCAAGGGTTACTGTCAGGTGCCCTTGACTCCCAGTGCTAGGGAGATGTCAGCCTTTGTGACTCTCTTTGGCTTGTATGAGTTCACAAAGATGTCCTTTGGGATGAAGAATGCCCCAGCGACTTTCCAGAGGCTGGTAGATCATATCCTAGTAAGAGCCGGTGGGTTTTCCCTTGCTTACCTAGATGATATTGACATCTACAGCCATTCCTGGCCAGAGCACCTTCAGCATGTCAGGGAGGTACTGGGCAGACTACAGAGGGCAGGGTTGACCATTAAGCCAAGCAAATGTCAGATGGGTATGGTGGAGGTCTCCTCCCTAGGACATAGAGTGAGGAGTGGTAAGATAAGGCCAGAACCTGCCAAAGTGGAAGCCATTCAGGCATGGCCTGCACCTGTTACTAAAATGCAGGTGAGGGCATTTTTAGGGATAGCAGGGTACTACAGAATGTTCATCCCCAGTTATAGTACCATAGCTGCTCTCCTCACAGACCTGACAAGGAAGAACAGGCCAGATAAGGTAGTGTGGACCCCAGCATGTGAGCAGGCATTCCAAAAGCTTAAAGAAGCTTTGGGAGGACCTCTAGTGTTAGCCAGTCCAGATTACAGAAAATATTTTGTTGTACAGGTGGATGCTTCAAACCATGGGGTGGGGGCTGTACTTAGCCAGATTTCTTCAGAGGCAGTAGATCACCCAGTGGTTTATCTCAGGCGTAGGCTCCAACCCAGGGAGGAATGCAATGCAGCTGTAGAAAAGGAATGTCTAGCCATAGTGTGGGCACTGCAGAAACTTCGGCCTTATCTGTATGGAAGAAAATTCACTGTTATGACAGATCACAACCCTCTAACATAGTTAAACAGAGGCAGTCAGCAAAATGCCAAGTTGCTAAGATGGAGCCTGGGGTTGCAAGCATATATGTCCGTGCAGCACCACAGTGGGAGTAGCAATGCCAATGCAGATGGGCTCTCAAGACAGGGAATGGGATGAGGTATACTCAGATAGACCTGACCCTCTCAAGCGGCATTTCTCAAGGGTCACTTGAAAAACTAGCTTGAGTTCTCGGGGGGGGGGTGAAGACTGGTAGAGATGGGTGAAGGCTGCCAGCCTAGCCAGATAGGATTTTATAGATAATTGTATTATTTGTAAATGTGAAATGTCAAACTTAAAACAATGTGGCAACATTGCCATCTGCTGTAAAGAAAGCTAAGTCAAGCATTTCTTGTTGGTCCTTTGAAATTAAAATTATTTCATCACTGTCTTTCATGTTTACAAGTCAGCTCCAGTCCAGCTAGATGAAGGCTTCCTGCCTATTGTTTTAAGGCTAAAGTTAATGACCAGAATTTACATGTGGAATGTCCTTTATTGCTCTAAGTGTAAAATAATGTAAATTCACTTTCGGTCAGCCTGGGAACACCAGGAAAGTGTAAAAGATGATGTAATGTGTTTGCAGAACTGCAGTTTCAATTTAAACAGCGAGAACCAGAGATTATTAAGCATTTTGTGTGACTATCCAACTCACAGCACTGCCTGTTGCTCTATGTAAGTAAGTTATTTTAGAAGTGTGTTTTCTTTTAGCAATAGCTAGGAATTAGAAAGTTTAGACTGTGTGTTTCTGTGATGTCAGAACTGTACTACATATTTATTTTAAGTATTTCTGTGTGATCTCAGAACTTTTGACTAGTACTGTGTAGTAGAAAGTATTGTCTTACGGTTTTAATTATTTATTATTAAATATTTTAAAACCTTTTAACTGTGGCTGGTTTTGTGTAGAGATAAGTTAAGCTGTAGAGTACATTGCATATTTATAGAGTTTACTGTCCAGGTCACTCCATATAAGCTTTGACTGTTTAGTCACATCTATCAATTGGATAATAATATTGCAAAGTAATAATTGGACACCCTTTTAAGGGCCTTTGAGAAGCTGATAATTATTAGTGGATGGTGGCAGCTGGTATTACCGTATAGTCTGGGTAGAAAGGGGCACAGCTGGAGAACCTGTGCCAGCCTTCCCCAGAAGTGTCTGTGTAGTTGTGTAAATGCTTATCTCAAAGTGTGTGTGTGTCAGCTACTTGCGCAGGGACACGAAGCACTGGTTGGACAGAGAGGGTGCTGGAGATTTTAGCTTGCCCACTAGGCTGAAATCTGGACCCTATAGCTGTGCCAGTGGGGAGTCTTATTGGGGACCTGGGGAGCAAGGGAGCGACCAGCCTCAGACTGACTGTGATCTCTGTGTGCTCTTAAGGGAAATTGCACATTACTGTGTGTATTTGTTATCCTTTCCTCATATATGGGATGCCCTCTCTGGTGTTAGAGGTGAGGATTGAGGTTCCCTGATTGCTGGGCCAGGGCACGGGTGTCACACCAGCAACTACCCATTTCTGGCACTAGTTCCCCATTCATGTAAAGCAGACTTTCTCCCTAACTCAGTTCAAGTATAATGTGGACAGTTGGATTGAGAACAGGAAATTCATCACTGGCTTGGCATATATATATAGGCCTGGATCTCCATACCTATATCCATCAGGTCCATATTCTCCCTCACATCTTTCAAAGCCACTCTGAAAGACTTCCTAGCTAAAATCTGGCTTTCTTCATGCTCAAAACCAGGATACTCTCACAGTGACAATCTCCCTGCCTACATACACCATTCCTCCTCCACCCTCCTCTTTCAGCACAGACACATTACCACCCGCAACATGCAAAACTTCAACCCCCTAATTTTCTATAATGCCTTAAAACAGATAGACTGGAACCCTCTAAAGTCCTTCCCTTTAGACGCCACAGTCTCACTTTTCAATAGAATTTTCAATGATATACTTAACCAATTCGCCCCCAGTAGAACCAAAAGACTTAGATCCAAAACAGCCCCCTGGCTAACTAAAGACACAAAACTACTTATGCATCACCAAGATAAAATCTGGAAATACTATCAAAAATGCAAAACTACCAACTCTCTTGCCGAATGCAAGCAACTGCGAAATCAAGTAAAAAACAAATAGCCACTGACCACAAATCCTACTACCTTAAACTTCAAAATAATCATAAAACCAACCCCAGAAAAATTTGGAATAGTATTTCAACAATACTATCCCCAGGCAAAAAAAGAGAACCCTTGCCCTGACCCAGACACACCAGACCGCCACATAGCTACCCAATTCAACTCCTTTTTCATTGACTCCATTGGCAAACTCACCACTTCTTTCCCTAACTACACCCCCCCCCAACTTAACTGACACCAAAAACTCAACATCCAAGAACCCTAAGTCCTCCCCTTTTACTCTCAAATCCATTCATACCCACACTATAAAAAAGCTCCTACAAAAGTTAAAACCTTGCTCTAATGCCCCAGATGACATTTCATCCAACTTTCTCCAACTAGCTGCTGATGGCATAGCCCTTCCATTCAGCATCCTAATCAATCGCTCCATGCAGGAGTCCTATGTACCACACCTCTGGAAAAAAGCCTTCATCATCCCCCTCCATAAAGGAAGTACAAACTGTTCAACTCCAACTTTCGCCCTATTGCTATCCTATCACCTATCTCTAAGATACTCGAAAAATGTATTTACCTCCAACTATTACCCTACCTATTGGACAGCCAACTACTAACTCCTACCCAACATGTGTTTAGACCAGGACACGGCACCACCACTGCCCTTCTTTCCTTCCTCGAAATCATTAACTCTGCTCATGACTCTGGGAACATAGTTTCTACCCTCCTCCTCGACTTATCCAAAGATTTCGACACTGTCTCTCATGTGCTTCTACTTTCTAAACTCTCCCATCGTAATCTTTCCACTTTGTCTATCAAATGGTTCTCCAGCTGTCTCTCTGCCAGGGAACAAGCTGTAAAATGTAACTACTGCACTTCCTCTTTCCTTCACACCCCAACAGGTGTACCCCAAGGCTCTATTTTGGGTCCTTTACTATTTAATATTTTCATCAATGATTTCCACCAAAAGATCCCCGATGCTAAACTGGTGCAATATGCAGACGATTTCACTGTCATCTGCTCAGCCAAAACTCTTCCCTTACTAATAAACCTTACTCAAGAGGCCTTCTCCTCCACTGAGTCCTGGATGCTTGACAATCATGTAGCCCTAAATGCCTCCAAATTCAAAATAATGATCTTTACCCCTTCTAGACATACTGCTGTTGACAAAGCATCCTTCTCTATACTTAGCCTAAACAAAACATCTATTGAAATAGTTCCCCATACAAAACATCTGGGCGTCTTTATCGATGACCAGCTAAAATTTGACATTTACCTACAAACCAATATTAAAAAGACTCATCAAAAACTTGGAATGCTTTATCGACATAGACACTACCTTTCTCTGTCTTCTACAGAACTCCTATCTACCACCTACCTCCTACCCTCCCTTTTGTATGGAGCTCCACTACTCTCTAACCTCCAATCATCCCTAAAAATCTAAACTTTCCTCATGCTATAATAAAATTTCAAAGTTTGCCACAGGATCCAAATCCTCTACTCACCATTTCAACACCCTACATTCTCTAACTTGGTTGGAACTCCCAGGCTACCTAAATTTCATTCAACTAACTACAGCACACAAGCTGATTTTTAAATCTTCTAACTGTCCATCACTCTCCTCTTCCCTAAAACTTCACCAGCCACATAGAACACTTAGATCCACAAATCAGAACCTCTTAGAAATTTACAAGCCTTTACACGCACCAGGGCAACTTCTACTATCATTCTCCCTTGCCAGATTATGGAACTCTCTTCCCCCTCACATTAGAACCACCCCGAACCTACCCTCCTTTAAAACCCTACTCCACTCTCACCTCTCCTCCCTCTGGGAGTGCTCCTGCACCCATCCTGCCTGATTCCTGACACCTATCCCTATTCTATTCTACTAAAATCTCTGCCACAGCTTCAATTCCTCTCACTAAAATTCCTTTGCCTAAATACATATATTAAATGAACATGAATTTATTGTTTTTGTAAATATCTTATAAGTGATTGACTCAGCTCATACATTTCAAGATATGTAAAATCTTGTTTTGCTGTATATTGAATGTTAAACTGCTGTTCTTATATGCTGTACTAATACATTGTATATTGTCTATGTTAAGTTGTCAATCTCGCCTTCATTCTTGCTTGATGGGTTCGGAGCCGATCCCTCGGCTCCGACTCGGCACTTGCTAAGCTCGAGAGTCACTTTTACCAGCTCGAGGCAGCCCCATATCCCATGATGCAAGGCGGTAAGTACCCAGATCTCGTTTGCCGCTTCGCTTATGAGGTCCTCCTTTTACCAGCTCCTGGTAAGTGATTCACTTTATTGATATTTAAGCCCCTTTTTGTTAAAAAAAACTTTTATTGTTAGTTATAAGTTAATTTTTTAGATTTCCTGACAGAAATTCCCTGTCTCTGTTAAATTTTTTTAGTCAAACTTTACCCATCCCATCCCCTCCCTGTTAGGGTGTGTGTGTGTTTGTTTGTTTTTAGGAATACCTTTTCGGTATTTTTCTTTAATTTAAATTTTTGACTGGTGTGTGTGTGTGTTTTGTAGCACCATGTCAAAGGAGAGGGTCTCAGGTTTTAAGAAGTGTGACTCGTGCTGTCAGAAGATGTCTCTGACAGACGGTCACACTTCTTGCCTGTATTGCCTGGGGCCTCTTCACCTGCAGGACTCCTGTGCTATTTGTCATTCCTTCAGCCAGAGAGTCCTGCAGGAAAGACGCAACAAGCCGATACTTAGGGGCCTTCTTAAGCCGGAGGGCTCTCCGGCTAAGTCGGCTCCATCAAAATCAGCTAAATCTGCCAAGGCCCAGGCTTCTGTGTCTAAGCCTGCGGCCTCGGCTCCGACTGCTCGAGTGAGATCGGCTCGGCTGGAGCCGATTCTGGCTTAAGCCTTCGGCACCGATGGCTATCGGTGCCGAATCTGCATCGACCACTTCGGTGTCGGCTCCGATCGGTTCCGACCCCCATGTGGCACAGGCATCGGTGTCGGCTCTGATCGGCTCCGACACCGTTACTTTGGTGGGTGTGTCGGGTCCGGCTGGGGCCCGTACATCGAGCTTCCTGTCGGCTCCGAAGTCGGCTCCGACAGGATCTATAGTATCGGTTCCGATGGCTCATTCCAGGAAGAGGTCGAGGTCTCCTTCCTTGGAGCCGATACTTTCGCCCGCTTCACCTCTTCTTTCGAACGGAGTCATCGGAGCCGATCTTCAAGGTCATCCAGACTGTCAGATCATGACCTAGAGAGAGTGGTCAGTAGATTACTTAAGTCACAGGTACTGGCCCAAATGTTACATAGTCCGTCTCAACAGACGACTGTTGGTCCACACCCGTTACAGTTCCTCCTTCAACTCTACCCCAGAGCTTGGAGTTGGAGTCTTCGGGAATGGTTACTGCTACGGCTGGAGGACGGATACCCCTTCTGTTCCTTCAGCCTCTACTCTTATCTCCTCTTGAGACCTTCCTTAGAGGGATTCGTGGTCGGGCTTCCATGGTCTCCTCCGAGGGTGAGTGGTATCGGACCCTTGTCGAACCCGCTCTTCCCCTTGGAGCCTCGCCTTGGTGAGCTCGGCTCCGACATCTGCCTCGGAGCTTCCCTTCGGTGGTCCCTGGAGTTCCTAGCTCTTCGGAACGGGTTCTCTCGGACCTGCCTGGGAGGGAGCATTCGAGGTGATGAAGAGTGTGCTGGCCACTGGTATCAGTCAGCAGTCTGTACCGTAGCTCCTCCCTCTATAGTACCTGTTGACATCTCTGCCACTTCTTTTGCTACAGGACCCAGAGATCCTCCGCCTCAGGTTTCCCCATTGGGAATTTCCCCTCTTCCGAGGATTCTCCTGATGTTTCGGGAGATCCTCCTAGGAAGAGGACTTGTAAGAGGAAGCATGTAGACTCCCCGAGTCTGTCACCGGATACTGACTTTGATGAGTCAGAGGGATCCCCTAGATCCCCTCTGAGGATGTCTCCTTCTCAGACATCCTAGAACTCCTTAAACAGAGGGAAACTGGCCCACCAACAATCCCTCTGAGGATGAGTCAGTATACCTAGAGGCGTTTGGATCTCGGCCCTCCACCTCCTGGGTGTCTCCGCCTTTCGACCCCCTTATGCAGGTTATTGCACGAAAGGCGGGCAGCTCCTGACTCTGTAGAGCCAGTCCCTAGGAGGCCTTCAAAATTTATCACTGCCCGTGTGACAAGCAATTCCTCACTAAGGGTGTCCCGCTGATGCCATGGTGGTGGCTGCGGCCACCAAAAGGAACTTGCAGATTCTTTCGTGCCCGTCCATCCTCCTAATAAGGACTCTAGGACCATGGATAGTTACGGTAAGCGGATGTTTTCCTCAGCGACCTTTGCTATCGTTCGCTGAATTACCTATGTCACTTCACCAGACTCCAGAGGGATATCCTTAAGGAGCTGGGTGAAGTAGTTCAGGATCCTACAGCTGCAGGGGCTCAAGAAAAATTGCTTCGCAGCTAGGAACCCTCAATTCCATTGCAAACTCCTCCATGCGGCTAATATCTTATGCTGCGGATGGAGCAGTAGAGCCGCAGGTACAGGTGTGGCTCTTAGACGCCAAGCCTGGATGCGGCTATGCGATTTTTGGATCCCTTTAAGGCGTCCTTCACAAATTCTCCCTTTGATGGGTCAGCTTTGTTTGGCCCTCAGGTGAAGGAAACCCTGACCAGGTGCGAACAGGACGGCAAGACTCTTTCTGCTGTTGGAGTCCGTTTTCCACCCCTTCTAGACCTTATCCCAAAGGACAGAAAGGTGGGAAAATGTGGTTCAAATCCCAAGGAGTCACGCCGATTCACGTGGTCAGTTTACCCCTAGAGGCAGAGGGGTAACAACAACAGACGCTCTAGAGGCAGAGGGGTCCAAAACCAGGGAAACAGAGAGCCTCTCTCTGACAAGCCCTTTCAGCATCCCTGAGATGTTGCCCGGCTGTCCCTCCTTGGAGGCAGTCGGGAAGATTATCACTGTACCCAGAAGCCTGGCATTCCCTCACTCAAGACAGATGGGTACAGTCGATCATATCCAAGGGTTACATAATTCCTTTCGAGGAAAGTCCTTCCCTCAAATTCCCTTCCAGATGTACCACCCGGTCTAAGGGAAATTGCAGAGTTAGAAGTCTCAAAACTACTGCAAAAGAGCCATTCAGCCAGTTACAATAGACCATTCAGAGCCGGAATCTACTCAAGGTTCTTTTGGTCCCCAAAAGACGGAGACTGGAGACCAATATTGGATCTCAGCAGACTCAACAAGTCTGTCAGGAAGACAAGATTCGAATGGTCACTCTTCAGTCAATTCTGCCCTTCTTACAGAAGGACAACTGGATGTGCTCAATAGATCTTCAGGATGCGTACTATCACATCAAAATTCACAGACGCTCCAGGAGATTTCTCCGCTTCGGCTGGGGTCCAGTCATTTCCAGTTCAGAGCCCTGCCCTTTGGTCTCACTACAGCCCCAGAGTGTTCACCAAATGCATGGCAGTGGTCACGGCTCACCTGAGACGTCAAGGATTCCAGGTGTTTCCGTATCTCGACGACTGGCTCCTGTCAGCCACCACCAGGCATCAGCTTATACAAGCCAGGGATTACACAATAAACCTTTGTTCTCATTTGGGCATCTCAATCAACTTCGAAAAGTCATCCTTATCGCCCTGCCAGTCTATTACCTTCATAGGCGCAAACTTAAACACTGTTCGGATGTCAGCTACCCTTACAGATCAAAGAGTTTCAGACATTCAAAGTCATGTCAGGATCATTCTGGCCAACAAGAAAGTACAGGCCAGAATGGTTCTAAAGGTATTAGGTCTCATGGCTGCGGCCATTACTCTTCTTCCCCTGGCTCGATTCTACATGCGCCTTCTTCAGTGGATGCTGTTCACACAATGGTCATATCAGCAACTTCCAATGCGTCACCAGATTCTGGTGACTCAGACATGCAAAGAGCATCTTGCTTGGTGGATCACATCTTCTCAGGTTCACCAAGGCAGGTACTTTGTACCCCCATCCCCGATAGCCACTGTCACCACGGATGCCTCCCTGATCGGGTGAGGGGGTCATTATCAGGGCAGGATGGTTCATGGGACGTGGCAGCCGTTCGAGTACCATCTGCACATAAATGTCCTGGAGATGAGAGCAGTGCTTTTAACGTTGCAAGCCCTCAACAACTTTCTTCCCGTAGGGACAATTGCAGTCCACACAGACAACATGTCTGTAGTTTGGTATATCAACAAACAGGGCGGAACCAAGTCCTACCCCTTGTGTCGAGAAGCGATCAGGCTATGGCAATGGGCGATCTCCTCTCATCGGTTTCTGGTAGCAACGCATATCCCTGGGAAAACCAACATTGTAGCGGACAGATTGAGCAGAGCTATTCTCATGCCTCACGAGTGGTCTCTCAAGCAATCTATAGCGGAAGAGATTTTTCTGGAATGGGGTCGTCCATGTTGCGATCTTTTTGCTACTCCCCAAAACAGCAAATGTCCGGACTTCTTCAGCCTCTTCCCTTTATCGGGCCATCCCCCCAGAGACGCTCTGACCCAGGATTGGCCCCAGGGACTTCTTTATGCCTTCCCTCCATTTCCTCTGATCCCTCAGGTGATCCAGAAAGCTACCGTTTTGAGAGCCAAATTGATTCTCATTGCCCCTTACTGGCCTCGACAAGTTTGGTTCCCGTTCCTCCATCATCACCTTTTGGTGCAGCCGTGGCATCTGGACCCAGTGCCAGATCTTCTGATTCACCAATCGGGTCAGCTGCACCGGTCAATCCCTTCTCTCAACCTCACAGCATGGTTGCTCCACTTCCTTCCTTAGCCAGGCTTCCTTTGATCTCTAACCCAGTTAGAGACATCATAGTAACCGCTAAAATCCTCTACCAGGAGGATTTATACAAGCAAATGGAACGTTTCTCTTATTGGGCTAAGGCCCAGAATATTGATCCTTTTACTGCCCTGTTCAGGCAGTCCTGGACTTCTTAGCAGAGATTTTTCATGCAGGCTCCTCTTCTTCCACAGTCAGAGTTCAATTGGCTGCTATTTCCAATTTTCATGTCGGGATAGCAGATCATAATATTATGTCCCATAGGCTCTGCAGGGCCTTCTTGAAAGGAATTTTCCTACTAAAGCCTCCAATCAGGAATCCTCCTCCTCGGTGGGATCTAAATTTAGTGCTGACATCCTTGATTCTTCCCGCCATCGAGCCAGCTGTTTCTTGTTCCCTGAAATATCTTTCTTGGAAAACTTTATTCCTAGTGGCTATTACATCGGCCAGGAGGGTGTCTGAACTTCATGCTCTTTCGGTTCGACCCCCCTATTTGGTTTTTCACAAAGACAGAGTATCTTTGAGAACTAACCCAACCTTTTTGCCTAAGGTCGCTTCAAAGAACAATTTGAATCAATCCATTGATCTCCCTGTATTTTTCTCTAACTATTCAGATAGAGCTGAACAAAAGCTACATTATCTTGATGTCCACCGTCAACTTAGATATTATTTGGACAGAACAAAAAAATTTAGAAAATCTGATCAACTTTTTGTTTCCTATGCAGATAATAAAAAAGGCCTTCCTGTTTCTAAAGTGACTTTGTCTAGATGGCTTTCTTCGGTCATCTCTGAAATTTATCTGCTCAGGGGAAAACAGCTGTGCTCAAAACCTAAAGCACATTCAACTAGGAACTTAGCTACTTCTACAGCTTTTCAAGCTAGACTTCCTTTAGACACTATTTGTGCAGCGGCCACTTGGGCCACTCCTCACACTTTTGTTTCCCATTACAAATTGGACTTGGCCTCCAGGGACAGAGCCAGTTTTGGCTCTACAGTCCTCAAGAGTTTGTTCCATTGAGCCACCCAGGATAGAGGTGCTAGGACGCGTCCCATCAAGCAAGAATGAAGGCGAGATTGACAACTTAACATTAAGAAGTTATGTACCTACCATAACATTCCATGTTAGTTGTCTTCTCGCCTTCTTTCTTGCGACCCTCCCTCCTTCCCCCTGGCCTGGACAGACCTTGTTATAAGAAACTGTTATGCTGAAGACCATTCAGACCTGGTCCTTCTTCCATCTGTAAGTTTTCTTTCTTCCTTTGGGAAGTATTTTGTGCTTGGTGCTATTGCCCTTTGTCAGCAAACGAGATCTGGGTACTTACCGCCTTGCATCATGGGATATGGGGCTGCCTCGAGCTGGTAAAAGTGACTCTCGAGCTTAGCAAGTGCCGAGTCGGAGCCGAGGGATCGGCTCCGAACCCATCAAGCAAGAAAGAAGGCGAGAGAAGACAACTAACATGGAACGTTATGGTAGGTACATAACTTCTTATTCTGTCTGGAGCTTTTCTCCTCGGGCCCCCATTGAAAATGGGCTACCTTGGCCCAATGCACTTTCTCCGTTAACAAACTGAAATAAATAAAATAAAAAAATAAAAATAAACTATATCCTTAATGTGAAGAAGTACCTTTTTATTCCTTATACCTCCATATTCTCCCTTGCTGACTTACTTCCTTACTTCTATTAAATCCTCTTCCCTTCCTTTCTCATTAAATATATCACAAGCCAGTTTTTTCCTCACTTCTTATTGCAATTCCTATTTGACTAACTTACCTTTAATTTCTCTACAAACTGTCTAAAATTTCTGTAAATATTATGTGATTGACATATCACTTGTATATTGATTCTTAACCAATGTTTTTATATCATCACTAATTTGTTATAATTATTTAAACTGCAGATTGCAAAATGTGTGTGAAGTCATTGTTTTCCAGTACTTTACGTTAATGAAAAATGCCATGAAATGCTTGCGTGGTTCTGCTTCTCTCCTCTTTGGTTCATGGGAATCACATATACCCCTTCACACACTGTAGCATGTCATTAAGAAACTGGAGGAGAATCCTTGAGGCAGTTGCCTGGAATAAACCTACATTGTCCCCTGTTTTCACTGGAAGGCTCCTAAATCCAAAATAAAAAAAAACAATACCTTCATGCCACATCGATGGGTATTTTATGCATACCCACAATCTACCATATAAGAGTGATGCATCTTAAAAAGCTCCTCTGTGTTGCCTTTGCCTACATGGTTAGCAGTCCACTGTTTCTGTGTTTTTTAATTTCTCCAAATCTTTTGGTTTTCTGATACCATGATACCATGATCGGAATGGGCCCATTTGTAAGTCAAAGTACGATTAAAGTTCATGAAATTAGGATTGTTTCAATCTTTCATGTCAGCCAGAAGTACTCTTCGCAGGACCTGCAATGTATCCAGTAAGGAATCATCCTGCAATTCGTTTGGGGTTACATGCATTGGTAACATATCTAAATACGACTGTAGATTCTTTTTTATAAGACCTATTGCTCCTACTACTGTTGAAACTGTCCAGGTATCTTTCTTCCGCATTGCTCCCATTTCTGCCTGCCAGTTCTGGTATTTTATGACTTTGTCTGTCTGTACGCAAGACACTATAGTCACTGGATGTGGTGATTTCAATGATCAATGCTACTTTTGTCTTCTTTTCACGAACCACTATATATGGTTTTCTAGCATCTCTCTTTTGAACTGTTGGTAATGGATGATCCCATGTGATGTAGACGTCATCATTTTCTATGATGCTTTGTGGCTAATGTTTCCAGTTTTTTTAAGTCACTTCATTACCAAAACATTTGCACAATTCCCAGTACAACATAGGTTCATAGATTGGTACTAGGTTATCGGCCCTAGGGCCTATACGAGCCTAGCCATAACAATTCCCTGGCTATTTCTTCCTACAATATTTAATTCCCTGGACCCCTGTCTAGCAGGGTGACTTCTTGGCACATTATTAGGCTTTTCAGTATACAGTCCTTCTACTATTAGTATGTCACAACCAGCAGCAAGGTGGGTAACTGTTTCCAATTCTGTTTTACAAAACCTACATTTGTCTGTTTCTCCCACATGCTCAATGGACTTTGTAAACCAACATGTATGTAGTCCATTATCTTGGACCAGCAATATTAATTTGTGTTATAGAGGGCATGCTATTTAACATGATGATGAATGACTCTGTATTGCCAAGAGTGATGACTAGTATCACTGTGACTACCACCTGTGAGAGCAGCTTCTTGCATATACATCTTTACTAAAATGATAGCTACCCTGTCCATGTTGTTCCAGGCTCTCCTCTGTAACTCTAGGATGTTACAATGGTCAGCAGCTCTGGCAGTTATGTCTCATCACACAAAATGTATATATTTCTGAATTATGCTGCCATGTTCTTAACCCTCATTTGCATTTCCCTCATTTTAATAATGTTGCCCATTTCCATGTCACTATGCACACATTAGCATAGTGTGCTTGCCTCTCATGATTCTGCTCAGTTTGTCTGTGACTAGGTCCCTCCCACTTTGGCCACTGATGTAAATTCACCTGACATGTTGCTCAAAATGTTTCTGAGTTGAGGTAGATTATAAAAATTTAAGGCAGTAGGAAAATACATTCAACACCTCTGTAATCAAATTGATTGAAAATATGCACTATATGTATGGAGGGTTCTACCTGACATAGTCGAAACCACACAACACCGACAACGACATCACCGACACCACATAATCGACAGTGCATTAACACGAAACCTCACATACCCGACAACGAAATAACCAACGGTACACAAACACGAAACCCCATACACTGCACACACCACAATAACAACAATAAAAAACAAAACACATCCCCATTCCACAAACCACACACACAACACAAGCACACCAAAATCCTTACAAACCCACACTAAACCTTACATACACAACTATCGACAACCCTAACCCTAAGGTCCGTCACTATCGCACACTACCGCCTCCTAACCCTAACTCACACTTACCTAACCCGCCTAACCCTAACTCACTTAACCCGCCCTATCCCAAAGTCTATCCCTGCACACTTACCTAACCCGCTCCCTAACCCTAACTCACTTAACCCACCCTATCCCCACAGACCGTCAATATCCACACTTACCTGACTCGCACCCTAACGTCCGTCACTACCGCATACTCACACAGCCTTTTCCCATGTCGGCATCGGTGTTGTCATCCGTCGTGTCGGTCTTCTGCATTGTCGATGTTCTGGCACTCGCGATTCGCGTCGGTCTTCTTCATTGTCGATCTTCTGGAGCTCAGGATTCCGTTGTCGGTGTTCTACGCTGTCGACTAAGTCAGGTAGAACCGTATGGAGGGGGTCTACTTTACATAACCGAACATCCAAATGCTCGACTTTCATATGGTCAAGACCATATGATCGATCATTTGAATGTTCGAAAATGTGAAAAAAAAAGAAATAAACAAAAAACTAAACACTGCTTGCAAGCCCCCCTGCACCCCCCCCCACCCCTGCTATTTAAATTTACCAACTCCGAGATCGCACTACATTGCGGTAAAGGGAAATCTTCCCATTCTGCCCTCTATGGAGATCCCCATTCAGACTGGTCGAGCTTTTAAAAGTTCGATCATATGGTCTCACCACAGGAAAGTCGAGCTTTTAAAAGTTCAACCATCTGAAGGGGAACCGTATGAAGGACCTATTCAAGTGGACATGCTGCTTCATAATCACTGACTACTTCCCAAACCTTTTTCTTCTATCCTGTCTTTTCCATTGTGCCGTCTCATGACCCAGTTCTATCTATTCTCCGTCTCTATCTTTTATTGTTTTATTTTATTCTATTTACTTTTTTCTTTTCTCTTTTTTCTTCATAGTACTTGCCTCAATTTTCTGTTAAACATTTTTATCACACGTTTTTTTTTTCTATAGTGCATGTTCTTTCCCTTCATAATATTTTTATAGTTTGATTCCTTGTAACTTGTTTTAATGTACTCTATGTGTATATTGTCTCACTATTCTTCATTGTTTCTCTAATATGACCTTTTATGTTTTATTGTATTTATATGGTTTGATCCCTTGTAATTTGTTTTTGCCTGCTTCTCCCAGGTCATGGCTGAAAAGGGTCCTTGATCTAGTCCACCTAACCGGTTAGCAAATGTGAAATAAATAATTATAAGAAAGACATTTGGGAGACCCACAGTTTACTCTCTTTCAAACCACATGGTGGATAGGATAACCATGCATTCTTTTTCTTACAGCTACATGAATGTAACATTTTGCCCAAGTCTGCAACCCCCAAAGGTTATACAGCATTGAAGGATGTTATATTATAAAAAAAGTGAACAGGGGGCTTCTGCATTTGAGGTGTGGAGGCTTCACCTCGGTTTACCCAAAGCCACAGTTATTTATTTAGTTTTATTTTATTTATTTGTTTGTTTATTCTGAAATGTGAAATTTGATGGAATGAACCTTCATTATATAGTGACTCAAGTAAAAGTGTCAATATATGGTACACATACTCAGAAAGAGAGACAGAAAAAGAGACAAAATTGTTCCAGATGTGCCAGCAAACTAAAAACATACCCCTTATCTGTTTAAAAAATGATTGTCTAATATTTGAACCGGAAACAGACACTGATAAACATCCTAGTGCTTTGCACATCAGTTCTGAATTAACTATTTCTAGGAATAGGCTTTAAAAATGTAGTAGAATGGATACACCAGCTGATCTGATATACATTGTTGGTAGCAGTGATATGGCATATTTAAAAAAAAAAACTACATAAAAAGAGAAAGACTCATTATTCTCAGTGCTAGCAGAATTACTGCCATTATCCAGCATAAGCAAACAGATCATATCTCAAACCTCATGGGGTTAATAAACTAACACATGCTTAACTCTCAGCCGCTCATTTTCCAAAATCATAGCAGGGACCATTAAAAATCATAACAGAAGGTCCAAAATAATAACACTTAAAATTAGCTTATGAGTATGTTTGTCCCCCTGGGGAAATAGGGCCTAATGTGTAAATTTGCCCTCTTAGAGTGGGGGTGGGCATAACCTTAAAAATTAGGACCCTTGTAGTTGTAATACATAAAGTCAAACAGAGAGGGAAGAACACTACATTTCACAATGTGCCCTGCGGTACGGTTTGTTTATATCCATTTTCCAGTAAGTTACTACAATAAGTCACTATTACAAAGTGGCCAACCCCCTTGCCATATAACATAAAAGGTATCAAAAAATGTGGGGTGTCTGAAGTTGCACCATATATTCCCCTACTTTCCATTTTTGATGCTCTATACCCAGATCTGCTATAACACACTCACTCACCTACCACTTCTCTGAGCATTTCCACCTTGGTGTTTAAGGATTTTCCCAGTAGAATCACTGCTCAAATTTATTTGCGTTCCCCCTAACCATGCTGCATACACCATTGTCCATTTTCTTCCTCCCAGTTTCAGAGATTCCTTTCCCTTCAGCTTTGTTTCCTGCAATAATAATATGTCCACCTCAGTTCTCCTTAACTTTTTCCTCATCTTTTTTCTTTTAATAAAATGCTTTACCCCCTACACTAAATTAAATTATATTTATACTTCCCTTTTTCCCCATATCCCCCGCCCTTGGCTCATGTTCCTACGTTCCTTCCTGGGCTACATCTAAAAACATCTTTGGTTCCCCTCTGAATCTATGCCTGGCTTCAAGAGCTTAGATGGCTTCTGGAACATTAATAGGTTCATAGGTGTATTCTAGGCTAATGGCCCTGCAGCCTTTACAAGCTTAGCCCATAGAATTACCCTGGCAATGTGCCACCCGACCTTAGTTCCCAGTGCCTCTGTCGAGTAGAGCCACTGGAATAATCCCCAGGGTGAATTTTCTATTTCCCATCCACTCATCAAGATTTCTGTTGAAGAGGGCCAGTGAGGTGCTCTGTTTGATATGTATGGGAAGTCTGTTCCATAGATGGGCAGGCTCTGTGTTATGAACCTGCCCCTCCCACACGTTCTGTTGATTGTGGTAAGGAGGTTGAGGTCTCTGCAGTGCATGTAGTGTGGAGGGATTGGGATTTCTTTAGATGTAGCATTTCTAACAGAGCTGGGTCAGACATGGCTTTGTGAGTCGAGCAGAGATCGCCTCTAAGTAGGTGATATGAGACAGAATAGTTAGTTTGTCTGTCCATATTGGACAAGTGTTTTAGGCCTAGAATCCTCTTTGTGAGGTACTTTTGTGGCTTCTCCAGTTGTTGCAGGTGTCTAGTGAGGTACACGCCAAATGGGGCATTGTACTCGATGATTGGCCTAATGAGGGAAGAGTAAAGGGAGACTATGAACTCTTTCTTCCTGGATGCAAAACCCTTAGTAATGAGATGTGATAAGGACTTTCTGACCACAGTGGCAATGTGGTGGTCAAAAGAGAGGTTGCTGACAACTTGTGTTCCCAGATCTTTCATAGCACCTTCTGTGTTCAGTGGACTACCATCGATGTGGTAATTCATGGGAACCGGGTTTTTCCCAAAGTGGATGACGACACATTTTTTGGCATTGGCCATGGTTCTGACACCAGTGGGAGTTAATAATAACTCCCAACTTGCAATCATCTGTGAACTTTGTCAGCCAGAGTCCCTTCGTGTTGGCCTGGACTTCAGAGAAGTAGATACCAAACAGGAGAGGACCCAGGACCGAACCCTGTGGGACTCCACTCGTGACTGCTTGGCAGTCTAACTTGCAGTCAGCTACTTTCACACTGTGGGTTATATCTTTGAGACAGTTTGAACCCACCTGGTGTTATAGGAGTTGATGCCTAGCTTAGTGAGTTTTTCTATGATTCCTGAGTGGGGAATGGTATCAAAGGCCTTGGCCAGATCAAGCCAGGCAGTATGAACCACCTTGCCTTCATCCACAGCTCTGGTGACTGACTCAAAGAAGTCAACCAAGTTGAGCAGGCATGATTTACCCTTCACAAAACCAAACTGTGTGGGATCCAGAGTTTGGAGATTTCCTATATCCTTGTTTATTAGGTCCATGATGATGCGCTCCATAGCTTTGCATATCAGACTTGTCAGGCTAATGGGGCGATAGTGCCAAGAGTCTGCAGTCACTCCTCCTTTGTGGTGAAGGATGACTGTAGCAGTGTGCCATTTGGTAGGGACAAACCCTGAGGTGAGGCTGTGATTGACAGGGCACACAGGTGAGGTGCCAGTTCACTCTGTAGAACACAGCCAGGAATATTGTCAGGTCCCATAAAGCTGTATTCTTGGCCTTGGACAGTGCTGTTTTAACCTGTGCAGCAGTAATACTGAGTGCCTGGCAATCTACTGGTGCTGTGATTGGTCCTTGGTGGTGGTGGTGGGGGGGTAAATTTGGCACTGAATCTGTCGGCCAGTATAGTGGCAATATCTGTTGGCTCGGTGTAGGAGGTATTATTGTGCAGTAGCTCAGGGCAAATCTGGGTATTGCCATGGAGATTCTTTACGTGCCGAGTTGCCAGCCCTGACGCACAACCTTCAACGAAGTTAGAGTATTCATGCCTTTACCTGGGTTAGTCTGCCAGACCCACATTGTAGCTAAGATGTTGCTGATGCTTGGAGCGCTCAGAAATCTGGTGATATTTGTTTCCTCCATCCTTTCTCTAAAACCAAACTCTCCCTTCCCCCCATAGAGTACCCCCTTACACGTATGAGTCTGAGCTCAAGGCCGCCTCTTAATTTTTGGTATGTGCAATTCTCTGCTTCTGTTGCAGTCATGCAAATGATGTTTGTTTGTTTGTGCAGCATCTGTCTGCTTTCACTGGGGCTGAGTATTCATGGGTTCCGTGTGCAAACTCTGTTACTCTACAGCCTCAGAGTACCTGGGGGATAGAATCACCTGCTGCACACTCCCTAGGAAAGGAAGCTCCTCCTCTGCTTCATCCTTTCAACCTCTTTTAGTTGCCATGTTTGGTTAGTAGACCATGTCTTCTATCCCCCCACCTTTCTGTTGTCAGAGCAGTCCATTGCTTGTGGGGAGCCAGTTTCTAGAACTTCTCCTGAATTAACTACTACTATCCTTCTAAAAATTCACTTGGGGGCAATCTCTGCTTGTGCACTTGTGACAAAGCAACAACATTGGAGGATGTAAGGGTTTGGAGTATCTTGGTATGAATATGCTTCATCTTTTTTTTTTTTGTCGGGTTGCCTGTTAGTTTGATTATCCAGTCCCCATTGTGTCTGTTGTTCCATTTGTTTCCTCCATCCTTCAACGTGTATCATTTCACATCATATGGTGAAGGAAATTGCCTTTTCATTGACCACAGGTGCTGCACAGTAGTGAGATATGAAATTGTAGCCCCAGGTGACTGCCATTCACAGCTGGTAAAGCCTTTTCATTTTTGCCCCTAATCCCCAGGACTGTTCTTGCAACTAGAGAAATAGGAGTAGATAAATATCAAAATATAGGGGGAGTTACCTCCATAAAGAGACTAGTCATCAGTGGAGTCACCCAGGGTTCTGTGCTGGGACCTCTCTTGTTTAGCAACTTCTTTCCTGAAGTAAAAGCCCGTACCACAGGCTCCGGCTAACTATGTTTGCAGATGACTGCAAGCTAAGAACAGTCATTGAATCCCCAACTGATTTAGCTATCCTGCAGGAAGGTTTGGTGTCCATTGTTGAAAGAAAGGTCTTTTATACTGCACAGCTTATAAACAAAGTGAATGTGCCTAGTATTAGGGATGTCATTGTCCCTCTTTACTCAGCCTTCAGAAGGTCAGTCTTTGAATATAATGCCCTCCTTTGGCATGTATCTGTCCAAACACATGCAACACTCAGCCTTCAGTAGGCCAGTCTTTGAATATAATGTCCACCTTTGGCATATATCTGTCCAGACACATGCAACACTCAGCCTTCAGTAGGCCAGTCTTTGAATATAACGCCCTCCTTTGGCATGTATCTGTCCAGACACATGCAAAACTCAGATTTCAGTAGGCCAGTCTTTGAATATAATGCCCTCCTTTGGCATGTATCTGTCAAGACACATGCAACAACTGGAATGCCCAGGGATATACCTTACTAAAATGATACAAGGCCTAAACAACATGTCCTTCATAGACCAACTCAAAGCTCTGTCTCTATACTCAGTATCCTACAGACTGCTAAGAGTTGTCCTGTGTCTGGCATACAAGGCATCCTCTAACCCAGTATAGATGGATTTACTGCACATCAGCAAGTCATATATCCTCAGAAATCATTGGTCTAGGAATCTAAACCTCTTCTGCAAAATTAACAGAATGGTTTAAATGGAAAGGTATATCTCACGGATATCATTGATTTGAAACAGACTCCCCATCTACATAAGACAAAGTCATTCTTGTCCATATTCAAGTGCACCTATGATCTATGGATGGGAAACAGAAAATTTACTCCAAGACTGCCCCCCATGCTATTAATGGATAGACAGAGACAGCTCCTAAAGGCTTTATCTCATGCATGGATCCCCTTAAATTATCAAGGGTATGATCTCATTTATTCTCATCGGGGTAATATATAATTATCTGCTATGGGATGGGTAAGGTCAGTCTCTAATAAATGGGGTAGGTTATTTTGAGCACAAAAGTGGAAACTAGCTAGGCTTAAAATGGCCTAAAGGGAAGCTAGCCTAGTACTTACCTGTGAACCTATGAACTGAATAGCACTCAAAATAAAGAAAAAATATATACTAAAAGAAATTACAGGTAGATTGGACCCATCTTTTTCAATCCAATGAAGAAAGCATTGCAAATTCAAGACAGTAAATCCATCTGAAAAAATTGCTTATCATTTTAGTGTTATACTTCAGGCTAGATTCGAATATATGGGATGAGCAACAGCAAGGATTTACCTTACGATCAGTCAGTATTTGTACAATAAATAAGTATGTTTGGGAATCCAATTCCAGTAACTCATCTGAAAATAAACTGCATTAGCTTAGGCTGTATGGTATTGTCAAAATAACCACATGAATAAATATTTATAACATTCTGCTCTATTCTTTTCAGGATGTTTTATATTTCTGGATGCCCACTACAAGCATCTCAGTAGTACATTTTACAATACAAGATGAAGTACAGTTCAGCACCAGAGTTGTTAGCAGGCACTGTCATATTCTAATATGTTACTTTTCTCTTATTCCTAGGTTATGGTGGGTATACGAGTGCTGGATGTCAATGACAATGACCCAGTGCTTCAGAACCTTCCCCTGAATACCTCCATCAGTGAATATGCACCCATCTCCATGCTTGTCACTCGGGTTATAGCTACAGATATGGACAGTGGCCGGAATGCTCTGCTGACGTACAGTATTGCTGCTGGGAATACAGAAAATGCATTCTTCATCAATGAAACTGTAAGCATTTTCATCTTTTTATGTTTTGGTAAGAACTGAGTTGATGTCTAACCCAGAAATGTGAAGGGCTAAGAACCGCATATAGTGCAAACCACTGCTTTAAGTTCAACACATTTTTAATAGAGATGCTGCAAACTTTGAGACAGTCCCACTATGTATTTTTTCACATCAGAGCTTCAGTTGCAAGCTCTCACAGTACGAAAGTGCTTTGGCATACAATTACAAGGATATTCTAATACTGTGGGGGTAGTAAGTTTAGATGCTGCTTTGTAAAATTCACATGCTTGCATTAGATAAGCCGTCTAGCTTTCTGCATCAAAAAAATCAGTGCATACAAGGACTGAAAGTAAAAAAAACAAGCTCTACTGTTTCCTGAGTAGAAGTGTATGAAGTCAGAAAAAGTCAATGCTTGCAGGTATTCATGTGTCCTGCAGATTACCAGGAAATTGCAACACTTTACTTATTACTTTATTATGCAAGCAAGCTTTCAGTTGAAGTTCAATTTTTTTAATACAGCTAATAATCAGGCACTGTGCAATATGATACTAAATAACAGTAAAGCGGCGTAAAATAGAAACTAAAATAATCAATATAAAACAGAGTTTAAAATGCTGTTCTGTTATGTGCTGTGAAGCATAATGGATATTCATACAATAAACAACTAGGATCAGGTACAAAGGTAAAAGAAACAGCGACTAGGTATAGAAGGGTGAAGGACAGAATTAATCCATTCTTCATAGTTTGGCTATAGTTTCATGAAATACTTCATGAATCCTGCTGACAAATATACATTTTATGCCCCCATGCATCTCAAATTGATTGATGAAGGAATAAATAATGTGCTGCAAATAATGTATTATATTTTATTTATCTGTTGTTGGCAACGTTAGTTCCATTAGGCTAGTGGCCTCTTTTCAGGGCAGCCCTAAGGTGGTATTTATACTACTAGAGGAAATTAAGCCAGGGCATCAGAACTTCCACTACTCGTAGCTGTGGAGCCAAAGAGTAAGCACGCACATCCCGTTCCTAGTGCAGTGGCAGTGAGGAGGACAGTGCGTGATATGGAAGTGCGTGATATGGAGCAGATGGCGGAAAGCACAGAGGTTAACGCCAGTGCTGAGGAGAGTACCAGGAAGATTGCAGTGGATTCAGAAGTCATTTTACAGCAAAATTTGTTTGCAGAAACTGAAAAAGAGCAGTCAATAAATGAGTCTTGTGTTATTACAACCCTGCAGTCGGGAGGGTTGCTGGATGATGTATTGAAAGAGTTGTTGATGCAGAGTGAGACAGAAAATGAAGGAGATATTTCCTGGGGAGACATTATTGATAAAATACAAAAAGTGGTATCAGAGTCTATTAGGGAAAATGATGATGAAATGGAAATGATATCCTTATGCAGAAAAAGTGAAAGAAGGTGTTGTGGGAACAAAACAAAAAGACAGAAGAAAATGTGAAGAAAAGTATGTGGTGAGGATCCAAAATAAAGAACCAAAAGAACTGAATTGGTATGAAGTCTGGGGCAACTTAATGGTTCTCTGGGTGCTAAAGCTCAAAAGGTAGAGTTTATAAACAGAGACATTTTGTGACATTATATTTCTGACTGTTTTTACAATGGAAAATGTCCCTGGGGAATATGATAAAAAGAATGGTAATCCTTGGAAACTGTATGTAATAAAAGCATATAACAGGGAAACAAAAGAGAAGATTCATGTACAGTTTTGAACAGAAATAGAAGGAGAGGCTTTGAAAGGACATTTAAAATGTCTATGCAAGGAAGTAGTGGACATGGCTAAAGTTTATGACAAAAGGTTTATGGACTGATGGATAAAAATGTAATGTTGTGCTAAAAATAGAAAAGAACAAAATCATTCATATTCCAAGTTAGATAAATGTTGAAGAAAATAAGGGTGTGGTAAAATACCGGGGACAAATCAAAACATTTTTTTTTCATGGAAAAGAAGGACATTTTATAAATAACTGACAAAATAAATGTTATATTTATGGGCACTGTGTCATGATTAACAATTGTGGATTTAAAATGGAAAAAGTGAGTATACAGAATTATAGCATTATATGTTGTAAAGAAAGACTCAAATAATTATAGTTTATTTCACCAGATTTTTCATTATGTAATGATAAATATGAATATTATACTGACAGGAGATGTTAATTGTGATTTAAGAGTCAAACATAAAAAGAAAGGAAATGTAAAAAAAAGTTCAAAATTATAAGATGTGGTAAATTAATACTCTGAGATAAAAAATCAAGAATTTACAGAAGGAGTATATACAGAACCAAAATAGATTATTTCATAATATCAGAAGGATTAAATGTGGGGAAGGAGAAACAACTAAAAGATGTTTTTTCATATTATCTAGTAAAATGGATAGAGATGGAGGAAAATAAGAAATATATAAAAATAGTAAAGGAATAAAAAGGATCAAAGAGACAATATGGGATGAAGAAGGAAAGAAATGAATAATGCAGTTATGGAAGGATCATATGATGAGAACATTCTATAAAAAAGTGCTCTGAATGGTGGATGTTTTTACGATTAAATATAAAAAATGTTACAGTGGCAGTATGATGTAAGAAAAGTGGATAAAGAAAATGACAAGAAAGCATAAAAAGATGCATTGGAATACTTAAAAAATAATGATTTAGAGTATTTTGATAAAGACAGAGAATTATATAGAAAAAAATCGAGAGAGAACTAAAGATCTATTATTCAGACAGATGTTTTTATACGAGAAAAGAGTAGTAGTATTAGCATATTTAAATAGAATAGTAAAGGAAGATAGTGTAATGAGAGAAATGAAAAATGCAAAAGGAGAAATCGGAAGAACACAGGAGTAAATTATGAATATAGCAGTAGAATATGTGCAAGACATGTTTAAAGAGGTCTGGATTCCAAGATGGCCGCTAACTAGGAGGCACACTTCACAGACAGCTCCTGACTGGGAATTAAAATCTAAACCAATCTTGGCTTAAACACGTCTCAAAACCCAGCAGAAATCAAGAAATTTAACAATATACTGGATACTAAACCATATTTTCAGAAGATTTCACAAAAAGAAAAAGAAAATCAGAGTATTTTATACTTATCTGCGAGACCACATGTGCTGACAGGGGAACATATATAACAGTACAGATTTCACTGAAAATCTGCAGTTTCTACAAAGAAAATAAAAAATAATTGTAGTAATATGGATTCAATGGAAGCACAAACTACAAAAACAAAACTTTCAGAATTAAGCACTCCTGAGAAAGAAGTAAGTACAAAAAAAAAACTGCAAAGCTTGAAACAAAGAAGCAGACTCCCAAAATGGCAACTGAAAAATCTCGCTTACTGGAAGACCTTAAATTAGCTCTATTACTTTTGCAGGAAGAAATAAAATCTTTTTCTACAAAACTGAATGCCTTTGGTAATACCTTAGACTAGATATCATCCAGACTACAGAAAAATGAGGAGAAAGCTCTAGAAAATGAATACAAGATAGAGGAAATAAAAAATAGTAACATTGCCACAGGAAAAACAATATCTGAACTGCAACAAAAAAATAATAGACTTAGAAGCAAGGTCCAGAAGAAAAATGTGCTTATCAGAGGCATCCCTGAATTATATAAGGAAACCTCCCTGCATGCTGCAATAACAGAAATATGTGAACTCTTCCTGGATAAAAATGTGACAGTACAAAGCTTTGTAATAGAGAGGTTCCATAGAGCACTAAGAAAATCCCAAACAATTAATGCTCCAAGACAAGTATATGTGAGATTACTGAATGCAGCTGATGCCAACATGGTTTTACAAACAGGCAAAATAAAAAAACAAATCATGTGGAAAGGAAATATAATAACAGTTGCACAAGATCTACCATTAATAATCAAACAACAGAGACAAATTCTTTCACCATTTTATGCATATTTGATAAAGAACAAAATAAAGTTCCAAATGAAGTATCCTGCTTCACTGCATTGCCAATTTAAGGGTTCTGCATACCAAATAAAAAACAACGATGAAGCAAACTCAACCTTCTTGAAAGTATTTAATGAAATCCCTCCAAAATAAAAAGGGAAAAGTAAGTACATTTGTTCTGCTACTGTAAGCATTTCTAGTGCATCTATGGTCCAAAAACACTTCCGACTAAATAATGATGTTACTATTGTTTTAAACATTATTTTAGTAGTTTCTGATGTAACCTTATCTTAAAATACAAGAACAACACTATAAAAGCTTTATTTTCCGATTCAACATTCTAAAAGTAATTTTTCCAAGAAGCTGAGTCACAGCAAGCATCCCGTGACCTTTGACCTCGCGCCAAAAACGTAAATAAGTCATCAGTGATGTCAGAGCTAAAATCCAGGCTATGGTAGCCTAGAAATCACAAAAAGAAGCAAATACAAGGTAAAAGCAAAGTTATATCTTCCACAGCTCGTATACATCGAAAACCAGGAAGTAAAATCAAGCTACAAGGCTATAAATCGAGAGACTGCTTTTTTCTTCAAGAATAAGAACTTTACATGGCTTAAATTCAACAGAGGTACTGCAATCTTTGTATCTTAATACATGTAAGCCCTTAAAGACAGTCTTGATTGCAAAATAATTCTGAAGCACTAACAATCTAGCAGATACAAAGGATGGAAGCAGCATTAAGTAAGAACTGTGTAAGAAGCTATGATTTAAAAGATCCTTGCAGGGAAGAAAAGGGAATAGGAAGAAAAAAAAATAAGAAAATATATAAAGAAAAAATAACAGCTTATGTAGAAGAGGTTAAAATAATATGAAACGGTTGACACATTATTGTTAACAAACTGTATATATGCTCTTTCATGATATATCTTTTTTTTTGCGAACTAATATCAGTTATTAGAGGAAAAGTGTAGTGTTTATACATGATGCATGCTAAGTAAAGCATACTGTGAAGACGCATCCGTATGTGTAATTTCACATACATAGTATTATTGAGGAAATAAAAGAAGTTTTGAAAGCACAAATTACAATTGTAATATATTTACTTAACAGTATATGTACTAGCAAAGTCAGCTAATAAATAAAATAAGCTATTAATGTCTGAAATAGCTGGGAAACTTGGAATATAGAAGCATAAACATTAACTACCCTACTGCCTACTTGGGTTAAGAACACACAACAAGTTATTTTAATTAGGTTACTGTCTGGGGAGTGTCTACCCTGGAAATGTGTGATGTTTTTTGGAATGCATATTAACTATTGTATTATAGTTAAATCTGTATATAGGGATTGTTTTTTTAATTTCAGAATGTTGTTTACACTACTTGTTTATTGGATAATGTTTTCTCTTTCAGAGATTAGGAGTAAGTAGTTAGGCACCAAGGAAAGTTTGAAAGAGGAATATGTCACCTTAATCTTATATCTAACTATTTCTCAGTCCATAGTAAAATGTGGGCAAAGTGCTCCGACAAGATTCAAAATAAAATCCATAGATACCTCAGATATAAATAGAACAAAATAGTATTCTCATAGAATGGTTAATATAGCCTCATGGGATGTAAACGGCTTACAGGACACTAAAAAGAAAAAGCTAGTCATGCATCTCATTTATAATTCAAGAACTGATATAACCTTTATGCAGGAAACGCACATGACTATGGAACAATGGGACAAGGGTACTGAAAAAAAAATTCTACATGGATTAAGAAAATAATAGCAGCTGGAGACGGTACTTCAGCAAGAGGTACAGCTGTAATAATCAAGAAATCATTTGATGGTAATATCATTAATTATAACTACGGTGTTAAAGGAAGATGGTGCTATTTTACAACCTTACTGCCAACTCACAAGAATCCTGTATTACTGTGTAATGTTTATGGGCCATGTAACTACCAACTCGATTTCTTAATTGAATTATATAATTTGCTAAATAAACATCCAAATCACTTGATTATAATTGGGGGGGGGACTGGAATATAACTATTAATCCACTAAAAGATAGGTCAAATAAAAATCATACTTAACCCCTCCAAGCCACAACATTCCTATCAGAACTAATTGAGGACTTCAACTTAATAGATCCATTTGAACTAAACAATACAGACACTCAAGGTACCAGATACACTTATTTTTCCCCATATCATAAAACATGGTCTAGGATTGACATGTTTTTGATTTCTCAAGGCTTAGCACATCATGAAGTGAGCTATAATACAGAACCTAGATCTTTATCAGATCACTCTAAAATAAATCTAAAAATAACACAACAAGGTGGGGTATAAATTACACAATACAGCAAACTGGACATTAAATACAAATTTGCTGAAAAATAAAGAGGTAGAACAAGATATTATTAATTCTCCAATACAATTAAATGAAGATTTTTTTAAGTGGCGAGATTCCTCCGGACATTCAGTGGGCAGCCTTTAAAGTTACGGCTAGGGGTACTTTCATCCAAAAGGCATCATATTTTAAAAAACAAAGAAGAGAAAATATAGAGCAATTAGAAAACAAGCTATGACTGCTTGAAACTGAGCTACAAAAAACGGTAATCCTACTATTGAGAAGCAAATAGCAAGCTTACAGAAACAATTAAATGAGATTTTAACACAAGCATTCTCGTTTGCAGAACTCAGAATGCTACATAAATATGCAGAATGTGCGCAAACACCTTCAAAAATGTTAGCAAGAATTATCAACATAAAGAACCCCCATTGTAAAATACAAGAAATAAAATATAAAGACAAGACTTATAGATCTGATATTGAAATAATTGGGGTTTTTAAAGAAATATTTCAAAACATATATGGCCTGGCCCACAAGAGTATATTAATGAGAACCTATTTCAATCCTTTGCAAATAACTTTGAATTTCCTAAGGTTAATGAATCCCAAGCCAAAAAGCTTAATAACAGAAGAGGAAATTAGTAGGGCTATTGATAAAATAAAACCTGGAAAAGCTCCTGGCCCAAATGGATATGTAGCAGAATTCTATAAACACTTTGTCTCAAGTCACACCAATACTTTTAAAACTATACAACTATATTATACAAGCTGGGATATCGGACCTATATATAAACAATTCCAAAACTGTGCTTATTCCAAAACCAAATACAGATCCCACAAACTCAAATAATTATAGACCTATAGCTTTGATTAATCTGGACATTAAGATTTTCTCAACGATTATAGTTCAAAAAATATAAAAGGTAGCTCCAGTCATAATATCACCGGAACAGCTAGGTTTTATGAGTCATAGACAAGTTAAGGATAACACATTAACTATAGATGCTCTAACTTATTTATGTGCTAAGGACAAATCCCCAAAATATGCATTATCTGTTGACGCAACAAAAGCCTTTGACAGAGTAAATCAGAATTTTTTACTTTTTATACTGTATACATTTGGATTCCCTAAGGAATACATTAAAATGATCAAAACATTATATACTAAAGCAACTACTACCCTTTATATTAATAAGAAAACTTCTAAACCAATACAAATAGTTAACGGAACAAGACAAGGTTGCCCACTTTCACCATATTTGTTTAATCTGTATATAGAAACACTACTACTACAAATTACTCAGAGAACATACCATCATCTTATCTATGTCTCCAACACCCAAATTAAATACACAGCATTTGTGGATGATCTTAATATCTACTTTCAATATCCAAATACTGATTTAAATACAATACTATGATCTATAGATACATTTTCCATGGTATCCAACTATGAGATTAATCCCAGGAAATCAATCATATATCCAATTAATCCAATAGGACATAAAGAGTTTAACTTTCCGGAGACTAAGGTCAAAGTGCAATACACTCTGAAATATTTGGGTATAAACTTTAGTCATGTACAAGCAGAATTGTTCAATAACAATGTTGGTAAAACATGGTACAATATAGTTGTGAGTATGAATAAATGAGAAAAGCTTAAACTATCTACCTTATCAAAAGCCACAGTTATAAAAATGAACATTCTGCTTAAAATTTTATATCATCTCAATGCCATTTTTGTAAAAATACCAGTTATTTTCTTCAACAAAATGAAAGTTAGACTGGCAAAATTCATATGGTACCCAAAGTGTACAAGAATTAGCTATGATAAGCTAATACTCACAAACTAAAAAGGTGGCTTAGGCCTCCCCGACTTTCAGTTATACTATGAAATTATCAATGCAAACCATATCGTACAGATAGTGAATTATGACCCAGTAGGGAATACATGGTATCCATTATGGGTCATATTACTATATAGGGACATAACACAATATAAAATCAATCCATAATCAATTCCCTTTATAAAATAGGAAACTCTTAAAACAATAAAAATTCATCCAATATTAATTAACAACTCGGAAATTTTTAAAAAACTACTGATTTCAGTAAACTTAAAAGATACAATTACTCTCCTGCAACCAATTCACAATAATCCAGATATAAAACTAGCAAATAATATGACAAATCTGGACAACTTTCCTTTAATAAAAAATTTTACAATTTGGGATTTTTATGGAATAAGAAATCTTTCATTGGAAGATATCACAAACTTAGTCAAAGTCAGTAAAAAATATAACCTGATAATTAAACAAATCATATATCTAGTAAATATTCTAACCAAAGATATCAAAGTAGTCGAGCAAGAAGTCAAGTTAACACAACAAATTATAAAAATGCTATTAAGTAAAAAGAAAATGATACTTATAAATTGACAGCAACTATCATCTTTTCAAAATTTTGGGATAGGAAGGACAACACCATAACAGATAACCAAAAGGAGGTAGCTATCAAAAACAATATAAAACTGACACCATATAAAAAGTTAATATACACACAACTCATGATTTTTAACCATGCATACCTCACTCCTGTATATCTTAACAAATTTAACCCATCCAAGTCACCATATTGTCCCTTTTGCCCAAATAAAGAAGCAGACATCCTTCATATATTCTGGAGCTGTAAAACAGTATATAAGCTATGGTGTTCACTTAGAATTCTATTAGAGAAATCAGGATACTCAAAATGTATGCTCTCATGGCAAACAGCTATACTCCATTTATTTAAGGGTAATATTAACAAGTTGTTAACAAGTTATCTGTTAGCTGCGGTGGTGCAGCAGTAGCGTTGTTGCCTCACAGCAAGAAGTTCTCCCGTTCGATTCTCGTCTGGAGTGCGGGGAGTGCCTTCTGTGTGGAGTCTGCATGTCCTCCCCGCGGTTGGGTGGGCATTTGAAAGACATGCATAAATGGATGTGCCTTCGTTGAAGGTTGAACGTCGAGCTGGCACCTCAGCGTTCATCAAAATCTACTGCCAATCATTAGCGGACCGGAGTGCCGCTGTGGCGACCCCTAACCGGGAAAAGACGAAAGACAACAACAACATTAACAAGTTATCTAAACATATCATAATAACACTTTGCACTCTGATGAAAGCTTATATAGCAAAAAACTGGATTGATAGATCAAAATTAACCTGGTTAGAATACAAAACCGTAGCAAAAAAAACATATTAGCCAAAAAAACTATATACAGAAAGTCAGAGAAATCAAATATATTATCAAGAGTACTGTAAAACATTAATTGAAATACTCTCTTAATAGTCTGGTATAGTCTGTGCATTTTAAGGATAGTAAACATTACTGCTGGAATCAAACCTGCTACTAAAGGTACTGCAATACATTAACTGATATGTTGTCATGAATAGTATGTAAAGCACACTACTATGCTGAGATCAGCAGCCAAAATAAGTAAGGTGACATATATGTATATATGTACATAAGTCTTTAGTACAGTAGAATGTTATCATATATTATAGCTCACAGTAGTAAAGTTGGTATAATAAATATGCCATATGAAAAAACTTTTAGACAAACTTATAATTATACGATGGTTTTCTATCATTAAATGTTTATGAATGTACAATGTAACATCAACTGTACCACATGTAATTGTCTTGTTCTTTTTGTTTTGTTTTTATATCAGAAAAGTTTTCAATGAAAAGATATTTGATAATAAAAAAAAGACATGTTTAAAGAAAAATCAATTGAAAACAAAATGGGAAGTAAAAAAAAGATTTTCAGAGAAAAAAATAATCAATTTGAAATGCAGATTTCTCAACATGAGCTAGATAAACTATTAGGACAAGTGAAGATAAAATCAGCTGCAGGACCAGATGGAATAAGATTTGAAATGTATAAAAAATTAATGGAATGGGAAAAAGAATATTTCTTAAAGATTTAGAATGAATGGTTAAATTAAGGTTTCATTTACAAAAAAAGAAAAAATATATATATATATATATATATGGGTCTACTTCTATTCACCAACATCCCATTTCACTGAAACCCATTTCACTGACAGCTCATTTCACTGACAATTGGGGGGGGGCCCCCCCCACACCCCCCACTTCAAGGTGGGGGCTTTCCACACACAAATGGGGGCTGTGCCCCCACCCCCTAACTATATATTACAACTCCAAATCCCAGGTTTTTGCCCTGATTACTTTTGTCAGTGAAATGAGGCTGTCAGTGAAATGGGTTTCAGTGAAATGGGATGTTGGTGAATAGAAGTAGACCCATATATATATATATATATATATATATATTTATAGTGTGTAATAATTAAATTTATTTAGAAGAAAGAGGACAAGAATATAATGAAAAACTGGAGACCGATAGTATTGCATAATAATGATTATAAGACTTTTGTGAAAATAATACAGAAGAGCTTTGAAACAAAGATGAAGTGGTATGGAGGACAATATATACATCAGAAAAGGGAAGGGATGTCAGAAATTATTACCGATAGTAAGAGAGCTTGTCGATGATATTATAAACAGAAGCGAAGTAGCTAAACTTGTGATAGGGGATATTAATAAGGCACCTGATACAATAGGACATGACATGTTATGGGCAATAATAAAAGAATACAGCATGAGGGAGAAAATCAGGAAATTACATATTTCTTCTTGGAAAACATATTATCACTTAGGAAAAAGGTTCATTTGATAAATTTAGTTCTAATGAAAAAAAACATATTTAGCAAGTGTATTTATGTAGCAAATGGTATTTGAAAAAAAAATGTTTGCAACTATTTTATACATTCATATGGGGTTCTACACTGAATCCAGCAAAAGAGAAATTGTGTACATAAATAAAGGGGAAGGATAGTAGGGTTAATTAATCCAGTGGTATATGTTCTTTCACTAAATTTATATAAAGTGTATTCGTTTTTTTTTCAGCTTTTCCTGGTTAGGGGTCACCACAGCAGAACTCCAGTCCGCTAATGATTGGCAGTAGATTTTTACTGTGCCGAGGTGCCAGCCCGAAGCCCAACCTTCAACAAAGGCACACCCATTCATGCATGTCTTTCGAACACCACTCCACCGCTGGGAAGACATGCAGACTCCACACAGAAGGCACTCCAGCTGCAAATGGAACTGGAGAACCTTTTGCTGTGAGGCGACAATGCTACCACTGCACCACCGTGGCTTTTTTTTTTTTTTTTGGAAACTAGTAATAATAAATAAACATGCCATATAAAAAGAAAGGGCGGCCATGGTGGTACAGAGGTTCTCCGGTTCGATTCTCTGCTGGGGTGCCTTCTGTGCAGAGTCTGCATGTCAGTCTGCATGTCCTCCCTGTGGTCGCGTGAGTTTCCTCTGGGTGCTCCAGTTTCCTCCCACATCCCAAAGACATGCAGTAGGTGGATTGGACACTCTAAATTGGCCCTAGGTGTGAGTGTGTGTGTGTGTGTGTGTGTACCTTCTGTGGAAGGTTGGGTTCCAGGCTGGCAACACAACACCATAAAATTCCACTGCCAGTCATGAGCGGACAGATGATCCGCTGTGGTGACCCCTAACCGGGAAAAGCCAAAAGAAGAAGTAGTAGTAGTGTGGAAGAGAAAACTACTGAACACATGTTCTTAAAACGTAAAAGAGTAGTGAAATTATGGGAAAAGTTATGTAAATAGGTTCATGGATTCATAGGTTGGTACTAGTCTGTCAGCTATATACAGATATATAGCCATAACAATTCCCTGGCTAGTTCTTCCTACAATATTTACTTCCCTGGACCCCTGGCTAGCAGGGTGATTGACGTGATCCCCGGGGTGAATTTCCTATCTCCCATCCAATAGTCAAGTTTCCTTTTGAAGAGGGCCAAAGAGGCGCTCTGCTTGACATGTTTGGGCAGTGTATTCCAGAGTCTGTGCAGTCTCTGGGTCAGGAACCTATCCCTCCAGCATGTTTTGTTCATGATGATGACCAGGTTTATTTCCCTGGAGTGTGTGGTTCTGAGGAATTGGGATTTCTTTAAGTGTAGCATGTCCAACAGCTCTGGGCTTGACATGGCCTTGTATGTTAAGCAGAGAATCACCTCTGAGTAGATGATATGTCACAGAGTATAGCTGGAGTTTGTTTTAGATGGTCAGCATAGGGCATCTGCTTTAGGCCTGTGATTCTTGTAGTGAGGTATTTCTGCGGCCTTTGCAATTGTTGCAGATGTCTTGAGAGGTACATACCAAAAGGGGAGTTGTATTCTATAATAGGTCTAATGAGGGATGTGTACATTGGGACAATAGCCTCTTTTTTTCTGGATGAAAATCACTTAGTGATGAGGTGTGCCATATAGAAGGATTGCCTGACTGTTGTGGCGATGTGGTTATCGAAGGTGAGACCAGTGTCCACCTGTGTCCCTAAGTCTCTTATTACACTTTCAGTGTTTAGTGTACTACCACCTATGTGTTAATTCACGGGTACATGTTTTTTCCCAAAGGGGATAACTATACATTTCTTGGCATTGAGCTTGAGCCCATGGCTCTAGCACCAAGCATCTGTTTCTGTAAGGCCCTTCTATAGAATATCCACATCATTTGGGGATTCAATAATGGCTTCCAGTTTGCAGCCGTCTGCAAACTTTGTTAGCCAGAGTCCCTTAGTGTTGGCCTGTACTTCAGAGAAGTAGATGCCAAACAAAAGCAGTCCCAGGACTGAACCCTGAGGTACTCCACTTGTCAATTGTCTGGAGCTGGATTTAGAGTCGGCTACTTTTACAGTGTGGGTTCTTTCAGTAAGCCAGTTGGCAACCCATTGAGTGCATAGCTCTCAACTGATCAGAGACAAATCTCAAAAGAATCAGGGACAAATCCTCAAATTGGGGACAATCAGGGAGATTTTTTTAAATATTTGTACTGTTAGCTTTTAACATTTGCAGATTAAGAGAATGTGGATTAATATAGATTTCTGACGTAAAACGTCTATACCTCTGAATTACTATCATTATTTATTAAGGGCAAATCACCACCTTTTCTTCAACAGTTACCAGTTTTAAGAGGGATTAAGAGAGACAGATCTACAGTCAGAGTCAATCAGGGATGTCCCTGAAGATCAGGGATAGCTGAGAGGTCTGATTGAGTCATGTAAGGATTAATGCCCAGCTTAGTAAGTTTATCTATGATTCCAGAGTGGGGAATGGTGTTGAAGACGTTGGCGATGTCCTGATAGGCTGTGTGGACCACCTTACCCTTGTCCACAGGTCTGGAGACTGATTTGAAGAAGTCAGTCAGGTTCAGGAAACAAGATCAGCCCTTCATGAACCCAAACTAGGTGGGGTCCAGTGTTTCAAGGTTGCCATTGTCTTTGTTAATAAGTTCCATGATAATATGTTCCATGGCCTTGCAGATCAGGCAAGTCAGACTGATGGGGCGGTAGTTCCCAGGATCCAAGGTGGATCCCCCCTTGTGGAGTGGGATAACTGTAGCTGTGCACCACTCAGTGGGCATGAAGCCTGAGGTGAGGCTATAATTAAACATGATACTTAGGCGAGGTGCCAGTTAATTTTGTAGTTCGTGTAGTACACAGCCCAGGATGTCATCTGGTACCATGGATGCTGTATTCTTAGCTTTGGGGAGTGCGGTCTTTTTACCTGTGTGGACATTATTACCGGAATTTGGCAATCTTTTGGTATTGAGATGGGTCCTTTAGGGAGTGAGAGTGGGGTGAAGTTGGCACTGAATCAATCTGCCAGGATATTGACACTATCCTTGGGATCAGTATATTTAATGCCATTCTGTTGTAGCTCAGAGCAGATCTGAGCATTGCCATTTAGATTCTTGACATAGCTATAGAATGCCTTGTGGCTGCCTTTGGAATCTTTGGCAATTTTATTTTTGTAACTATCTTTGGAGAATTTTATGAGGGATCTCAGCTTCTTACTGAAGCTGATTAGGGAGTTTTTTGCATCCTGGGATTTTCCTCTTTTCTGCAACAGTTTCTTCCTTTTGTTGTAAAGTTTGTTTACGGCAAGGGACCACCAGATTGGCTTCCTTTTTTTGGAGGAGAGCATCTTGGTTCTATTTGGGATGGCACGATTCATGCACAAATGGATGTGCTCATACAGTGCCTTAGTGTAAGATTCAGCAGTCGAAATTTCAGTTCCCGTCTGCATGGGTGTCATGATGTTTGTCACTTCTGACTTGAGTAGCATGAAGTTGGCTTTGGAGAAGTTTTTTATGGAGGTTTCCTTACTGGGGAGTGGGGGAGGGATGTGGATGTCAAGGGTGATTAGCTTATGGTCAGACCTGACCAACGAGGGGGTGACCGTAGGTGTGGAGCATCGATTTCCCATGTTGGTAATGACCAGGTCTAGGATATTGGAGCCCTTGGTGGTACTATGGATTAGTTGATCCAGGGCATTGGAATTTATGAATTCCAAGAACCGTTGGGCAAAGGTGTTGGTACACAAGTAGTTTTCCCATTTAATAGCAGGGTAGTTGAAATCACCCAGTATTAGGGTGTTTGGTTGTATCTTAATATTTTCCAGTATGTTTAGAAAGGTGTAGTGAGGATCTTGGGGCATGGTGGGGGATCTGTAGCAAGCTGCAATTTGGATTGCAGTCTTAAGTAGTGTTAGTTGCACCTGGAGAATTTTAGACGCATTGTGTTGCGCAACTAGCCTGGTGGTGTGAATATCCTTGGTGAATATGGACACTCCTCCACCTATAGTGTTTCAGTCCTGGTTTAGTGGCCAAAAGGTGTGGTAAGAGTTGTAAGCTGGTATTGCAGGGGTGCTCTCTGGAGCCTTGAACTACTGCACAGATATTGATGTTCTCCATTTTTAGGAGTGTCTTGAGAGAGTGCATTTTGAAGTTTAGATTTCTAGCAGTGATTAGCATTACCTACAGATTTTGCATGCTTGTACCTGTTACAGTGGTTTTGTCATTTGAACTTTGCCTAAAAAAGGCACTATAGGGGTGGCAAGAGCCTTAGCCAGTAACCTATTTCTATCTGAATATATAAAAAGTGGAGAAGATAAATATGGACATGATTAAATATGGATATAATAATAGAAGTAAATATGTCAAAAGAATAGATAAATTGTTTTATGTTAAATGGATTGTATGGAATGAAGGCATAAATGAAATTATGTTTAATGGAAAATGGTTTTGGTAGGGATTTTGAGTAAAATCAGATGGTGATTATGGAAAAACGAGTGGGGGTCCGATAAAGATTAAAATCTGACATCATAAAGTATGAATGTATAACAAGTTAAAGAGGGAAATGGAGATTTTGTAAACAAATTGTAAATAATGTTTTTTTGTATAGATAAAGGACCACTATCCTTTTTGACAGGTGTTGTAGGATCTTTTACATCCACCTGAGCTACCACCGATTCGAGCAGGTGGTACCTCAGTTTTAACATCTTATCCAAAGGAAGACATACTCAGAAGTGCATCACCCCTCTTATACTGAACTGCAGTGTAAACTGCAGCCTTCTTCACCAAAGGCAAGTGTGCTTCCCACACTAAAATTATATTTTGATTACATTATTTATTAACCAGGTATGATTATTAGGTGATCCAGCAGCACTGAATGGTTAAGAGACTTTCAGAGTAACACAGCTTGCAAATAGAAACTGAAAGAACAAAAACCAGGCCCATAGGCTGAAGGTCATCTGATAGTTAAAATATTAGACCAAAGACTGGAGGCTTCTCTCCTTAGCATGTTGTATTGCACTAGCTTACCTTCACATACTGTGTTGAGTATATATGAGTTAAAAAGAGGAAGTCACAATGAAGAAAACAAACTTTATTTAGTCACAAAACTCATGCAATATAGTAGGAACAGACACAAGAAACACCCTGCTATCATTATGCATAAATCGTAGTTGTGGTTAAAAACTTGCTATATTATATTACGTACTGAAACTTGTGAATATGAAGTTAAGGTTTTTATGTGTGTGTGTGTATGTATGTATATATATATATATATATATATATATATATATGTATAAGTAAAAGTGTCTGTCTATAATCTGAAAAAGAATGCATGAGGCACAATCCATAGTGTAACAGTGAGATAATATACTGTATACTTTGTGGTACTTTATGGTACTTCATTGTACTAGCTACTATGGCTTCTGTGCCGCAGTTCCGACTTCCCCTTCCCCTTTGTACTCCTTAACGTCTAAAAATAATGCTTGATGCAAACTCTTCAAAAATAGGCTGATTAGAATGTAATTGAATACATACATCAGAAAAATAGTTAGGTTATGTACTGCAAAAACTCAATGAAGTCAGTACTAAAGCATTAGCCATTTGCATATATCTCACATGCAGGCATCATTCAGGGTAGATTATGATTGCTTTTCCTGCCATTCATTAACTAGGTAAGCCCAATGGACATAAGTTTTCTCTTTTCAGGGACAAAACAGGAGTGCCATATGGTTAACTGACATGCTCAGGATTACACAGTCAGCAAATTAAGGTGGAAGGAATTAAATACTGTACCCTTGAGTGCACAAGAAGCAAAGCAAAGCATTAACAGCTGAGAGCCTTAATCCTGTACCTTACTGCCAGTTGTTAATACCCTTCACACATGCATCAGTCACTCATTTCAGATTTCCTCAGTTTTTACACCTGAGTTGCTAATGCAGTTTTAAGGAAACAGAATACATCAATTTTATACATTTCTAATTAACATACAGAAAAAAGGATAAAATTATATTATGGCAGGCATAGTGGTGTAGAGGTTAGCCAAGCAGACTCAAATATTTCACAACTTCCTGGCTGACTTGCCCTTCTTGCAGGACCAGCCTTTGGGCAACTGGTGCCTTAGGCAAAAGGGCTCCACAGTGTCCCCCCCCCACATCATTTGGTGCCCCCATCCTGGCATATCTACACCATCCAGATTACTGGAAAAGGGCCCCTTCTAGAGCGGCACCTTAGGTGGCTGCCTAGTTGGCCTGTGCCTAAGGCCGGCTATGCCTTCTTGACAGAGTTTGTGTTTTCTCTTCACATCTGCTTACGTTTTCATTCCAAATATACAATGGCAGGAAAGTAGCAGTCCTGTAATGTACATGTAGCTGTATGTACTGTGTGTGTGTTTTGTCTGTCTTTCTGCATTAGCGCATGCTGATCCTGATCTGTCTTATGCTTGATGGTTCCTGAGATAGCTTCCTGTCTCAAAGATGATAAATTCTCTACTGCAAAATGAATGAATAAATGGTAGTTACTTCAGGATGAAGTGTAACAACTGTTGACATTTGAATATTAGAGATGGGAAAAAAATTTAGTTTGCAAAGATGGATGATGGGAAATAAAGTGTCAGCCATTTTGGTACTGAAAGCTATGTGCAGTTTTGAGGGTATGGTGATATGAGGAGGGGGTGACAAATGGCTGCTACTGGGAGAGATCACCCCACTCAAGTACTCAGACAGTGGGCTCTTCTACATGCTAAATTATAATTTAGCAAAGGTGCAGACAGATGAACGCAATGGGTTGAACTGTTGTTCTGCACCAGGAAAAGCCCTTTACATCTCTCCCATAAGTGAGGGGGGATGGGCAGGGGGCAAGCACCCCCCCCCAAAAAAAAAACTATGCAAACTTTACCGTATCAGCAACAAGGGGAAGAAGGAAAAGATCACAGAGGACAATCACTGACTGCAGACAAAAATAAATTTCACCAGGAGTGATTCTGTATAGAGCAGTGCTTATGGAGTACAAAATCAGTGAGTGCAAGACAACTCTGCTCTGACTAAATGTTTCTCTTGGTTATGCCTTGTTAACAAGCAGTTTAGCCCAGGCAGTGACCCCTGACATGACCATTAACAGAAGTATTTCTGTAGATGAAATGGAGACTGCTAAAATGTTTTTTTAACACCCCTTTAGCCTTTTAATTGTTGTCTTTTTTTTTCTATTCTATTTAAATAAAATGTTTTTCTTGTGTTATATGTAATTTTTGGTACATTTACTAATTTTACACATTCCTTACAGTTAGAGTGAAGCAAGGCATTATTGCACCTTTCATGCAGATGAGTTAGGCCATTGTACTGTGCTGTTGTATTTGTTGGGAAGGGGTATGCATTTATAGTACTTCTTCTTTTCTATAATGGTATTGGTTTTAACTAGTAAAATTAATAAGGCACTTGCTCAAAATACCAAATCCAAAATTCAGTGACACATTGCTATTTTTATAAAATCAATGTAAATAACTCATGATACTGTAATGCCTTCTAATTCATATTTGAAAACAAGTACATTATTGAACCAGCAGTGCACATCAGCTTAAAAACATAACACTGCAGCTTCCTTCTAAAGATAGCTTTCTTGATCTACATTACCTGACCTGTCCTGCATACATTTTAGTGTACTAAGTAGGCATATTTTCCATGTTGAAACACCAGCTATCAAGATCACTGACTGACATTGTATATTAATGAAAGTGGTCGTCTCAGGTACATATGCTACCTAAAGTAGCAAGTCATGTGGCAGTCATTTTCAATTGTAAACTCGTCTGAATAAAACATTTTATTTTTTATGTGAGAATATCTCCACCTCCTGGAAATATCAAGTACTTCACAGGGTACAGTATTATTTTCCAAGCCTAATGAACTTGGATTCTTAAACTGAGAAATGCTAGAGGACAGGATACTGTTGAGATAGTTTGTTTTGTTTTCATCAAAATATTATAAATGAAAAAAAAACTAATATTGGAAAACTTAGTACTGTTTGTGAATATATTAATTCCCCTATTAATCCCTGTGGCATCAGAAATAAGGGTAAAATTGTTGCAAGCTATTATATCATATCAAATGTCTTTAGTGTGGGGGAAAAAGTATTAAATCCTCTTTAAGGTGAAACAATTCAGCAGATCATTGAATCTGGAAAGGCTGGTAGCAAAAGACCACCTCTCCAAAGAAAAGTACACCGCCTTTTTCAAAACAAAATCTGAATGTCCACGTGCTCTGGCAATCTAAAACCAGGAAGGGCTGAGGCATTCTGAAAGTAAAGAAACATATATGACTCTAGTACACAAATTCAGAGTAAGCATTTAGGGCTAAACTGTGATTATTTACCCCCCCCCAATATTGCTATTACCTGCATAGTCTGAGTTATTCAGATTATTTTTAACTGATATTAAATGTGAAAAGGTTTGCTATTAAGGGCAAAGTTTACTAACATTTGTATGGTTTAAAGAAACCACTGCTGTGATTAACTGGCAAACTGGAACAGTGTGTATGTGTGTGGAAATATGCTATGCTGACTTAAAAAAAAAACTGACTATATATTGACAAAGTAGAGTAACTGTCCTCACTATCTGAACACACTAATACTGAAGTATAAAATGTAATTTCTGACCTTCAAAAAATTAAACTTGTATGCAGGACTTTAGTACACAACTAGCAGATTCATAGACCCATGTAGGTTTATTGCAGATACAGAGGTAGGTGAACTTAAAAAGAGACTCTTCGATGATGACAATTACATGGAAGATGGGGCAGAATTCATGGAGAGTCCTTATTCCGTAAGACCAGTGCACTGCAAAATGTACAGATAAGGCCAATAAATTCAGAGAACTTAAAAAAAAGACTGTTGAAATGGTGCTGCACACCAGGAAGGAAGATGATGTCACTGCTTATGCAAATGAGCTGTGCAGGATAAGTACAAGTAATGACATGGTTCAGAAACCGCTATACTATGTACCAAAACTGTTTACTGAAAAAATCTGATATCTCCTTGATTCATAGGTAAATACTAGGCAAATCGGTCTGCAGACCATAACACACCTAGCCAATAAACCAAACCGTGAGCAAAGGTGAGATTTAAACCCTGTACTTTGCACCTGTTAGATAAACACCTTATATCAACCCACAACCTCAAGTACAAAGGGTGAGAAAGGGATTTGAGCCCTGTACTCAACACATGAAACACAGAATTAACTCACTGCTCTAACTAGATATTTTCTGGAACACACAAACCTCAAGATAACTATAAAGGAGAAACTTGTTTAGTGAAATTTGTCTATTAATAAGCAGTATAATAAATATAAACACTTCTCAGAAGTTTCCAACCTCAGGTAATAAGACTAAATAATATATATAATGAATAAAGCAGAAGTCTTTATGAAGCGTCACTGACCTTTGTGGTGGGAAACAATGGAAAGTCATTCTTTAATCAGATAAAGAAGGCAGTTGAGTTAATTACTAGCCCATTTTATAATGGAATCTGCTAACTGATAATTTATATGTTTTAGATAATATTTCCAGAGTTAAATCAGACCTAAAAATGACCCAGTTAATAATATTGACTCTTCCATGACTCAACACTTTTTTGTCTAAATCAAAAGTATATGAACTCTTAAAGGTCAGCAAAAATGTCAGAATGAGCACTAATAGAATTCCAGATATTGTGATATTTTGCTTACATTACATACACTTTTTAAATTTTCTGTTTATAGTGGTTGAAGTATAGAATAAGACTTGAGTGTTTAGAGAAGGCAGCAGAACAGAAACTAAAGAATATCATTCCATCTGTGGAACTGGTGATGTGGACAAATGTTTTGAGACACTAATTTCAGAATTTACTGCAAGCTATGTTCAAGGCCTAGATTACGTTAATATACAGCATCATAGATTTATAACATTGAAATCATGTCTTACAAATCTGGCTGGTTTGTATGACATGTATGTGTGTGTGTAGACACACATATATATATATATATATATATATATATATATATATATATGTGTGTGTGTGTGTGTGTATATTTATATATATATTTATATATGTGTGTGTGTATATATGGGTTCACTTTATAACATCGAAATACTGAAATGTCAAATTTCAGTATCTCGAAGCTATAAAGTCGAATGTTTGAAATAGCGAACTTTCATAATCGCGAATTTCACATATGTCGAATATATGTAGAATTTGCGGTTATAAAGTTGCGCTACGTAATGTCCGGGTTTGTGTTTTGGTTGTGCGCGGTGCCGTGTGTGGATGTAGGTGTTATGTCAGGTGAGTGAGTGTTTTGTAAGGGTTTTGAGTGGGAGTTAGAGTGTGTGTGAGGGATTGGAGAATGCGCGTGTGTGAGTGAGCTTTTGTGTTGTGTTTGTGCGATCTCGGAGTTAGTATATATAAGTAGGAGGGGGTGTGGGGGGCTTGCCCCCCTGCTTATGTGTGTGTGAGTTGTGTATGTGTGTTTTTTTTTGTTTATGTTGTGATGTGGGTGTTGTGTTGTATGTTTAGTGTAGTGTGTGCGGTGTTTTCGGTTATGTGGTTTCGCGGTTTTTGTTTGCCTGTGTTTTGTGGATTCGGTTTCATAGTCTCGATATACTGAAATTCGAAATTTCAGCATTTCGAGGTTATAAAGTGAATCCGTATATATATATATATATATATATATATATATATATATATATATATATATATATATATATATATGTATACACACACACACACACACACACACACACATATATATATATATATATCTATAGATATAGATATTATTTATTTATGTATTTATTTTGCATTTGTTAACTGGGATTGTCCGACTGAGCTGAAGAGCCCTTTTTCAGTGGAAGCCCGGGGAGAAAAGTTCCAACATCTTATACAATTTTCAGTATAAATTAGCATTAAACAGCAATGTTACAGGATTATTACAAAGCATTAAGTAGCAATACAGTGTTATACAGTGTCAATAATCAGGAGTATAGCAAAACTATTTCAAGATGTATAAAAAGAAACATGTCATTAAGATGAGTATAGTTTTTGGGGTAAGTGGTTACAAAAACCCAGTTTTATCATAGTTGCATGAAGGCAAGACAATTACAATAGAATGTTTCTCTGAGGCGATTTGCTTAATAGATTTTAGAAGACAGTAGAAAGAGTAGTCAAGGAAGATTAGAGAGAGCTAGTGAGAAGAGTGAGTTAAGGGCAGAAAGTAGACTAAGGTATGAGAAGTAGGGGATGTTAAGGAGGGAGAGTGCAGTGGCAGGACCAGTGACTTTTAAAGTGCTCTTTGGTGGCTGTCTTAAATTGTTTAGCATGTGTAAGGGGCCTGATTTCTAGTGGGAGCCTATTCCAAGCAATAGTGGGGTGATAGCTGTACATGTTACGTCCAAATTTAGACTTGGGTTTGTAGATTTGTAGTAGGCCTTGGTTAGAGCTTCGGAGAGGTCTGGAAGGAGAGTATTGGGATATGAGAGGTGATAGTGCTGGGCAGTAGAAAGGCTGGTATAGGATAGAATGGATGATTTGGAGCTGAGAGAAAAGAAGCTGGTGGGGTAATTCAAGCCAGTTTAGGTGTTTTAGAGAGAGAGAGAGAGTAATGGGATTTGTAGGTTTGTTGGGCAGCAAATCTAGCAACTTTGTTGTAGGTAGATTCGAGTTTGGTCAGGAGTGCTGAGTTAAGATTTGTGAGAATTTGAGAATTGTACATTAGACTGGGTAGAAGGTAGGTAAGAGAGAGAGAAATCTTGGCTTCAGAGGTAAGGAATTTCTTGTTACGGTAAAGGAGCCCTAGTTCTGAATGAGAAGGAAGGTTTAATATTGTTGAACTTTTTAGGTAGAAAGAGTAACAGCTTTATATATATATATTTATATATATATATATATTGGCCCTAGGCGTGAGTGCATGCATGTGTGTGCCTTCTGTCGAAGGTTGGACACCAGGCTGGCAACTCGACACCATAAAATTCCACTGCCAATCATGAGCAGACAGATGATCCGATGTAGTGACCCCTAAGTGGGAAAAGCCGAAAGAAGAAGATATATGCATGTATATATTTGTCTGTGTGTTTATAGATAGATATGTCTTACCAGCCTCATCTGCAAGGCCATGCAAAGAATTATCATGGACCTTATCAACAAGGACATAGACAACCTCCAAATGCTGGACCTAACCCAGTTTGGCTTAGTTAAGGGTAGATCATGCTTATTAGACCTGTTAGACTTCTTTGAGAATGTCATCAAAGCCATTGACAAAGGTAAGACAGTGTACACAGCTTATCTCAACCTTGTCAAGGCTTTCAACACAATTCCCCATTCTGGCATCATTGAAAAACTCTCCCAGCTAGGGATTAACCCTTACTTTATTAGATGGTTAGCCAATTGTCTCACCAACAGAACACACACTGTCATAATTGGTGACTCCACCTCCACCAGTAGACTCATCACCGGTGGAGTACCACGGGGGTCTGTGCTGGACTCCTTACTATTTGGCATCTATTTCTCCAAAGGTCAGGCCAAAGTAGGAGGAGCAATCATTGAGTCCCCCAATGATATCACCATATTACAAGAAGGGCTAATACAAAGAAATGATTGGTGCCAAAGCTATGGTCTAAAACTAAATGCAAAAAAAAAAAAACATGCATTATGATTCCCTTTGGCAAAATGGAATTCCCTACAAATTGCAATATTGACAGCACCCCCCTGAGTTCCAACCGAGTGATGGGATACTTGGAAACACAGGTTCATAGCAATCAATGTTTCCACAGTTTAAGGAAACCCTCCTATGTAGTGGACCTCATAAGCAAGGGCATAGCATCCAGGTCATGAGATGTTACAACTCCACTGTACTCAACCCTGATCAGACCACTAACAGAGTACAATGCACCCTTTTGCATGTACCTCAACAGACATCTGCAGCAGCTGGAGAGACCTCAGAGGTTTCTCACTAAGAAAATATAGGGACTCGAAACCATGACCTATGTGGACAGTCTGAAAGCCTTGCCGCTTTACTCTGTATCTTACAGGCTGCTGAGAGGTGACTTGTGTCAGCCTATAGGGCAACCTCTGACCCTGCCCTTATGGAAATGCTGCACATCTGCAAGTGAAATGGCACAGGAATCACTCAGTCTAGGGATCCCAACAAAGCTTGTGACATTAACAGAACATGCTGCAGAGACAGATATGTGTCTCAGAGACTGCTAATAGACTTCCTAGTCATGTAAAACAGTGCTCCTTGCTGACCCTATTCAAATGCAACCTGGGGGACTGCAAATTCGTCCCTGGGGTGGCACCCATGTGCCTCGTGGACAGGGGTAGCTGGTGTTGGTCAGCAGACCTGCTCTGTTCATAAATTTGTTCTGCAAACTACCCTAAAAGAACAAATGGGGATACCTGGGATTAACATGGTTAGGCATGTAAAGGTATATGGCCACTAGCCTAGTAACATCCTAATAACTTATGAACCAACAGTAAAACACTAATCAGTGGAAATGTGAAAGATGAAAAAGAAATCAAAAGAAAATGTGTAATACATTTGTTAAAGACCAGAAACAGCCCACTAGATGCAAGTGTCCCTTTTCTGAAGCAGCCCAGGAACAATGCCTGGTGAAAGGACCTGGGCCACACTGAAGATAAACAAAGGCTGAGGGAATCAGGGAATCAAACCCTCCACTGCAGAAAGCAGCGTATTAACAGTGTACAGCCTTAGTCATGTGCAGTAAGTGTCAGGCAAACTGCTGTATCCCAAGCACTGTGCATTTCACATCTACATTCCTGAAAAAAAATCAAGATAAACTAAAACATATTCATAGTTTAAATATTAACATTAAACAAGTGGATTTCATAATATCCAGTTTATTCACAGCCAAACATTTAATGTACACACTGTCAGTAGTCAATAAAACAAGGAAATATGAAAGTTATGTACTCACCATAACGTTATGCATTCACCATAACAATAGATCCATGTTGTCTTTTCACCTGGTTCAGTCTTATGTTTATCAGATCCAACCTTGGTGCCTTTAGATGCTGTGGATCCAGGGCTTTGAATCCTCCCCTAACCAAAATCCCTCTCTTCCTACAAAATACATCAGACTGAGTTTGCATACTTATCAATTTATTGATTGATTTATTTATTAGTTAACATTTGATTACTAGGAAAGTCCGACTGGGTTCCTGCCCATTTTCAGTGAGGCCCTGGTAGAAGAGCTCCAAAGTATTGCAAAACATTTTAATAATAATAGTTTTACAGACATTAAAAATAATACAAAAACAAATGCAGTTTAAATAATTATACCAAATTAGACCCTATAAGAACAATGGTTAAGAGAAAATGCAATTTTTTAACAATTATTTAATAGTTGGAGAAATGTTAGCCTGTTTATAAAGAAATTAATGTTAAGTTGGTATAATACAAACAGGAACTGCAACATGAAGTGAGAGAAGAGCAGGCTTATGGTATATTTAGAGAGAAAGCCAGGGGAAAGAAATTGATAGAAGAAAGGAAGTGAGTGAAGGAGGGAGGATAAGGGGATGTAAGGTAAGAATAAGTATTTGTTCACATTTAAGGGTATAGTTTATCTTGGTGGTGAGCAAGAACAGAGCTAGCCTTTGGCTAGGAAGTCTTTCAGAATGGTTTTGAAGGATGGGAGGAAGGGTATTGACGTTAAGGATAAAGATGAGGAGTTCCAGGACTTAGCAAAGTATATGAGAGCACACATTCCCGAGCAGGTTTGATAGGTTTGTGGACAGAGAGGAGTTTTTGATCATTGGATCATAATGACCAGCTAGGAAAATAGTTGTGCAGAATGTTATTTAGTGTTGGGCAAGACGATGGATGCTAGATAGTTTTATAGGTGGTAAGAAGCTGTGTGTATATGTTAGCTGATGTGGTAGTTCTAACCATTTAGGCTTTTTAGTGCTATACATTGGTGGGTTTTGAAAGGGGTATTAGAAGTGTGGGAAGGAGACAAACAGTGCAAGTGTAGCTTTAGTTGTGTCAATGAGAACTTTTTTCAGTCTATAAAGCATCCCTAGTTTTTGATGAGTTTTTCTTATGCAATTTTGTTTATGCGGGTCAAATTTAAGTTTATCATCCACTATTATCCATAATAATTTACTTTGAAAAGTGATTTCAGTGGTTGTATTACCAAGACAGAGGACTTTAAATGTTGTTATTTTTTTCATGGGAGAGAGCTTTGGAGAAAACAAAAGTAGTATTTTTTCAGGTTTGGGCATGACTTGTGAGTTACAAAGCCATGTTTCAGCTGCTGTTAAATCTTCTTGAGAATTATTTTGGAGGTGTACCATGTTGTCAGATGTGCAGATGAGAGTGGAGTCATCTGTGTATTGTATTAGGGTGGCCTGTGTGGAGGGTGTTGGTGAGAATGTTAAAGAGTAGGGGACCAAGGATAGAAACTTGTGGTACATCGGTGGTGACTGGGAGGTATGGAGATAAGGTGGAGTGCCATTTTATTGACTGACGCTTATTGGGTAAGTAGCTTTTGAACCATGGAAGAGTGGGCTGAGAGAGACCTAATGAGGACAGTCAAAGTAGAAGTTTGCTGTGACAAACTGTTACTTTAGACAAGTCAAGAAATAAAGAGGAGAAGAGTTTATCGTTATCTCTTGCTTTATTAACAGTATCTGTATATATGTTAGAAGTGCAGTGTTAGTACTATGGGAAGGTTGGAAGCTATGTTGAGTGGGGAACAGTTTTTCCTGCAGTCTGTGTCTTCAGTGACTGATTCTGGGAAGGAATCTAAATGTGTCTTCTTACATGTCTGTTTCCTGGGAACCTGCCTCAATGGGGTTTCTAGAGATGGGTAAGTCAGTCAGGGATCTCACATGATGAGCAGACGCAGTACTAAATGAACCTGACTGTCCCTGTCAACATGGATATACTTAGATGCAATGTCCAAAAGGGGTTGGGATGGAGCTGATTGGGAGGAATGTACCTCTTCCGTTGGCCTAGCAACAACCCTGTTGAAAGCCTCAAATGCCAGTGTGGAGATCAAGGGCCAAAGTGACTTCTAAACCATCAAGACAAGATGTAAGAAGAGCTGACACACCCTGGATCTGAAGCCAACATCAGAGCCAAGCTATCTAATGCAGAGGCATAAAGTGAAAGACCTGGTTCTGAAAGTTTTGGTATCGAATCCATACCTTGATCCCCAGTATCCATGCTTTGTCTCAGGGACTCATCTCAATCCAAGGGCATCAGAGTCAAGCAAGAAAGAGAACACACAGTCAAAGTTGACAACACTGTCTGCTTTGCTGTGAGTGCTCCTAGGAGATTCAGATCTAAAGGACAGACCAGACTAGGAGAAATCAGTGGAGGGATTGTTGGAGCTATTCTTGGAATGTCCTGTGTAGAGGGATCTGGGAGAACCCCCAGTTAAATTTGCATCTAAAGGAACATCTGCATCATCCTGTCATCATCTCTTTCCGTACAGCTCCTCTGTGATTAAACAGACCTGGAAGATGATGCCACTCATGGTGGTCTCAACAAAGCATGTCTCTTTAAAAAAAAAAATGTGAGGGGAGCCGAGGACTCACTGGCTATGGTGAGAAATGATGGGGAGGCTTCAGTGATCTGATCTGAGGAGCAGTCAGATCCACTGGTCAAAGAATTTTCTCTGCCAGACCTAAGGGTTGTGATAGAATCAGAGGCCATTTCCTAGTCTTATATGACTGCTTTTCAGAAGACTTCTTTTTTTCCCTTTCTTTCTCTTTAAATTTGTCATTGTTTTTTATTTACATTTTTCTCCCATCTTAGCTGGGGATAAAAAAAGGAGTGGCAGCAAAAGCTGAATCCTAGGTGGATTGTTATGTCTGCTGAGGGATCAAACCTTTCAAAACTAGTTTGTCTCTACAGCCCTAAATGGCCCTGCTACCAGAAGAGGAACAAGTTTTGCATTCAGTGTCAAGATAAGCTGCTCCCCAGGAAATAAACATAAGGAGAGTGCAGGTTCTGTAATGGGATCGTATGGCTGCAGACCACACATTTTTAAATCCCTGAAGCTTGTCTGCCACGGGAAGGGGAAGGTATTGACCACGCAGCACAGTCCGATCAAAAAGCCAAAAATACTAACACCAAGGTTAAGTATGACAACAAGAGACTATATATCAAATAAATGTAATTTAAGTAAAGGAAGTTAAGACTAATAGTGATGACCTAGACGTGTCTTTGATCTTCATGCTGTGAGAACCATAGAACACAATGCATTACCCCGTGACTTTAAAACTTCTTAGATCATTACACCCCCATGCCCTCCCAACCTCTTAGATCATTACACCCCCATGCCCTCCCAACCTCTTAGATCATTACACCCCCATGCCCTCCCATCCTCTTAGATCATTACACCCCCATGTCCTCCCAACCTCTTAGATCTTTACACCCCCCCATGCCCTCCCAACTTCTTAGATCATTACACCCCCATGCCCTCCCATCTTCTTAGATCATTACATCCCCCATGCCCTCCCATCTTCTTAGATCATTACATCCCCCATGCCCTCCCAACTTCTTAGATCATTACACCCCCATGCCCTCCCATCTTCTTAGACCATTACACTCCCCATGCCCTCCCAACCTCTTAGATCATTACACCCCCATGCCCTCCCAACCTCTTAGATCATTACACCCCCATGCCCTCCCAACCTCTTAGATCTTTCCACCCCCCATGCCCTCCCAACTTCTTAGATCATTACACCCCCATGCCCTCCCATCTTCTTAGATCATTACACCCCCATGCCCTCCCAACTTCTTAGATCATTACATCCCCCATGCCCTCCCAACTTCTTAGATCATTACACCCCCATGCCCTCCCATCTTCTTAGATCATTACACCCCCATGCCCTCCCATCTTCTTAGATCATTACATCCCCCATGCCCTCCCATCTTCTTAGATCATTGCATCCCCCATGCCCTCCCAACTTCTTAGATCAGGAATCTGAGGCAAAACACCCAAAAATCAGTAACAGAATCTAAATATGCTTAGAACATTGCTATCATAGCAAGGTTTGAGCTAGCATGCTTTTTTGAAGGATATTAAGTCTGATGCTTACATGTTTATCATTATTTAGTAACTGCACTCCATTGTACTTTACCAAAAAGCTTTAAATTTTATGGTGAACTGTCCAAAAATATGTCAAATAATTAGGGATAGTCAAGAACTTTACCATCTGTGTATACATTATGACTGTACACCTCAGATATCTGCCTGAGTTCAAATGAATGTATAAATTCATAAAGAATGGGCCAGAAACAAATCTCAGATCATTGTTGTCAGAACCATGCAGTACAACCCACTGCAGGTTATTTCTTCCCTCAGCTTATTAGTTCAAAAATCAAAAACAAAGACAAAATCAGGAACAGGTTTTAAATAATTCTATTGTTGCTGTTCTAGCAACTTTTTATGTATACAACTCAAAGGACCAAAAACAAGGCTAAAAATATAAAACAGATTTTATTGAAGAAAATGCCTTCACGCCTCACAAGGCGCTTCTTCAGACCATAAATACAAAGTGGCAAATAAAACTCTTTAAATAGTACAAAGTAACAATCAAATTAATTTAGAAAGACCACATGGTTTTAAAATTGGTTTTAAAGGAATATTTCCACTTAAACCAAATCCCTTGTCAGCTTGTAATATAACAATCCATTTTACTTAACATCTTTCAGTTTTATTTTTAAAATCTAACCTTCGATCCTTACTATAAAGGTAAAAGTACGTATCTATTAACATGTTTAGCTAGTGCGTTGTTACAATCTACATATATATCATACAAGTGCTCCCTAATACATTCTTTTAATGAATGATTGGTCATTCCAACATAAAAACAGGGGCAAGACATGCATGCAGCTAGATATACTACATCTCTACTTGTGCAATCAGCATAAAAAGAGAATTTGTAGCTTCTCTTTGTTGTTAGTTGTACAAAACTTTTTTCAGTACAAAAACCTTATGACTTGCATGGAAAAGTGCTGATCATTTCAGAATGGCTCTGCACTGCAGACTCACTCTTGTAGCATAATAGCCGTTTAAGAGATTTTTTTTTTATTTTTAAAACAAAAACTCAGCTGTTCACCAAAAACTTGCTTAATTTTCTCATTGGCCAGCAAAATCAGCCAATTTTTCTTTACTATTCCACAAAATGCATTTGCGTCACTCGAATAAAACAGAAACATTGAGTTTATCTAACTTCCTTTCTTGTGATGAACTCTGTGGTTTAATATCTACTTCTGAAAAGTAAGGTTTAGCTTTATTTGTTCTCTCATCCTTCATCTCTTTCAACATATTATTAATCTGTCTGTATAAAGAAGAATTAATAAAAACCTGAAGAAGTTCTAAAAGACAAAAGTGATCTATGTTAAAAATGTTAAAAACATTTCTGAATGTTGGTAGAAAAGATTTCTGAGGAATTCTGAAGACTTATGTTAACTTTTCCTTTTTTGACACTGCAATGAAATGCTTTCAGGAAATTTTAGAAATTATTAATGTGTAATTTTTAGTTTAACTTTGTTTACTTTAGTTTAACATTTCTTGGAATCAAAGAGCTTGAAGTACGGCAGCACTTTGTGGCATATCACACAGTGGTGTATGGTAGAAGGGGTATTTAGCAAGTAAACATGCTAATTGTCTTTTATAACAGAGCTGTCCTAGTAAACAACTCCCATGCTTTTAAACAGGTATGTAAATGGAATCGTAAATGTCTACACTTTATTCTGTTTTTTCAACTATTTGGATCACTTTTTATGTGTTTTTAATAAAGGAGATTTGATTTGAATTAGCTTGTACTTCCCTACTTTCATTAGTAGATTTATACTTTGGAAAGTTTTAAAGAAAGAATTTCTACTACCTGTTATTAAGTTATTTTTATTTATTTATTTAATATTTGTTAACCGGGAAAGTCCGACTTGGAACAAAGCCAGTTTTCAGCGGAGGCCAGGGGAGAAACGCTCCAGATATGTGTCTTTGTGACGTGGGATGAAACCAGAGTGCACAGAGGAAATCCACAGAAATGCAGGGAGGACATGCAGACTCTGCATAGAAGGCAATCCAGTCAAGAATCGAACTGGAGAACCTTTTGCTGTGAGGCGACAATGCTAACGGTGCACCACTGCACTGTATCAAGTTGGATATTCACAGTATGTTTTTTTATTAGGCGCCTGAACTCTAGTGAGTCTTAGATCTTCCACACAGAGAAGTTTCCTCATTAAAGTCTAAAGCTTACTTGCCTACCATTATTAAGTGACTGCAGTCCTCAGCAGTTTGTCAGAAAGCCACAAACCTTACAAGAGAATGCTGAAATACTTCCCAGTTTGTTTTGCTTAAGAATTCTGACAAAGCCAACAATAATGGGGGTAAAGGCTCAAAAAGGGACAAATTTTAAATATGTTTTCATCTACTTGTTAACTAGTTAATCCCACAAGAGGATGTCCCTTTTCAAGGGTGGCCTGGGAGCACTTTCTAAGTGTCAAAGCAGGCAAATGGAGATAAAGGATTCATACCCTGTACACAGCCTTAAGTACCGGGCAACTTTAATTCCCTTAAAAGGTTAAAAGACACACACACATACTGAGGATTAAGTTGTTGAGGAGCTGCTGCTTGTGGTACAATGTTTGATTTGTCTCAGCCTTAATTTACTTACTGTGCAACCCTGAGTAAGTCGTTTAATGAGACACAGCCTTAGGGCAACTGGGATTACATCTAAGCTCATTAGTAGTGTCCAGGACTGTATGCCTAGTAACTACCTAAGGCGTTCAATAGACATGCATTTTATGAACAATAAAAATTTTGAAACGCTAATGACTTGCATTCTTACTGTCTATAATTCTCATTGTTTTATCATAAACAAGAAATTACTGGGGTAAAAGGTGCACTAATTCATTTCACATATTAACAGGACAACATTTTTTTACAGCAACATGCATTTTCCGAAATAAAATATGAAACCCTGACCAACTGTCCTTCAGTGACTTGTCAGAAAATGAAGGTGTTAGTGAAGGCCTGGCAGTTGATGTACAGAATTAGGCTTCCATACCCTTAAAGAGATCCTCCTTATAGACAAGGGTACAATGATTTGAATCTTTCTACCTCCATTTGATTTGCCTTCTGGGTGGATCATAGGATCATAAGAGGTTACTAGGCTATTGGCCCTGAGGCCCTTATAAGCCTAGCCAAGAGTTTAGCCCATGTTTAAACAAGTCAGCACCCGATGCCCCTGTCCAGCAGGGACATGGGTGGAATCCCAGGGGTATTTTTCTGTTTCTCATCCAGTTATCCAGGCTGTGCTTAAAAAGGGGTAAAGATGTAATTTGCTTGACGTAGAGAGGGAGTCTATTCAATAGATGGGGGAGTCTCTGGGACACAAATCTATCCCAACAACAAATCCTGTTGATGTCACAGACCAGGTTGAGGCTGCGTACATGAGTTATGCGAGTGGAGCTTGACTTGCGGATATGCAGCAGTCCCATCAAGGAGGGGTCCGTGATCACCTTGTATGCCAGACAGATGTCACTTCTGAGGAGTCTGTATGAAACTGAGTAGCCTATCTTTGTATGGTAGATGTTTGAGGCCCTGGATTCTCCTGGTGAGAAACCTCTATGGTCTCTCCAGCTGCTGCATATGCTTTGTAAGGTGTATGCCAAAAGGGCCGTTGTAGTCAATAAAGGGCCTTGTAAGGAAAGAATACAGGGTTGTTATGACCTCCTTGTCCCTGGATGAGATAACCTTACTTATGAGGTGGGCCATGTAGAAGGCTTTCCGTACAACGGAAGCAACATGGTGGTCAAAAGTCAGGTTGCTATCAACCTAGGTGCCCTAATCCCTCACAACTGATTGCGTGCTTAGGACGTTGTTAATGTGAATATTTGTGGGGACATAACTCTCCCCAAAGGAGGTGATGATGTATTTTTTGGTATCCGGCTTGTGGACTGAAGTTGGAAGAGAAATTTGTACACAAGAATAATTAAAATGTCTGTTTTCAGAAAATAAATAACCAGCTAAGCTCAGGACACAATTTCTGGTAATTTCTAAGCTTCCTAATGTACCTATAGAAATCTTGTGAATTAATTGCATCCCCAAGTTCATAGTTAGGCTTACACTTCTCAATGATAAGGTTGAGAGACCGACTTACTAGTTTTAAATTTTTTATAATGATTAATTGGATATTGTTTAGTAATTAACAGGTTTTTCTTTGTGTTATAGAGTTTGCTGATATGATGGGTTTAGTTTCAGACTAATATTATGCTTACAACATATCAGTACAAATGTTTCAATGTATCCATCCCAGAGGGAGGAAAATTCAGAAGATTAGGCAGCAGTCTCAGTTACTAGGTTTTCTGTGTAGGTATACTTTTGCCATTATTAATAAGACCGGTAAAAACTAAATAATTGGTTTGGGAGTAATCCCTGTATGCAGAGGAGTTTTTAGGGGTCACAAGGCTGATTTCCAGACAGAAGATCACAGCAATATGGTCAGAGTTGACTATGGCTGTGATAACAAGCAGAGTGGTGCAATTGGAAAAAAATATTTGCATAGACATAGACATTGTCAGTTAATACCTCTCTGATGCCAGCAGATCTTTGCTTCTAGGATTGCCACCTTTTCAAATGCCTGAACTGGGACATTTTTTGTAGAGGTATGAGATCTTGCAAGAGAAACCATCCACATGGCCTTTGCAAAGGACAGAACTTTACTTTTCTGCCAAAATAAAATCTGCTGCTTGTAGCATTTCATTTGCTTATGCTGGTTCATATAATATTTAAGTTGTTTTATGCAACTGTTAAAGAAAACTTAGGAAGTAGTTTTGTTCTAAAAATTTCAGGATATTTGCCATTTTTTAATCCCCCCCCCCCCCCGCAGGACACAGCTGCCCAAACAGTGGCTGTACTGCACAAAGAGGGGCAGGTGGTAACCCTATTTGCTTCTTTCCCCGCAAAAGATTAAGTTACCAGTTAAAAAGACACATGTATGCCATACAGAGACTAAGCCTGTCTTACGTACCACACATTCTTGAGGTACATTTGTATGTTTCTGGTATGGATCAAGGGTGTATGAGTCCATGCTTCAGTCCATATTTAAGCCCCTTGCCAGTATGGGTCCCATAATGAATTCTGATACATAGCTTGCATGAGGTCTTTCCAGAACACAAAAAAAAGTTAACAGATAAAAGCATAAAGTAAATTATAGCTATGTAATACTGGAATTCTTTTTTAATTTTTTTTTTCTTGCACACCCAATAATGACAAGGTAAAATGTATTTGTAAGACCTAAACATATCGTCTGTGTTACTCAGTTAATGACAACTCATTGTCTCATTTTTTTTCTGTCTTGGATGTCTTTTTCTTTAGACTGGATTTATGTATGTGAATCGCCCCCTGGACAGGGAGAGAGTATCGGAATATAGATTGACTGTTACAGTGAAGGACAATCCTGACAATGCTCGAAACTCCCGGAAGGTACAGCACTTCAAATTTCTCTACAGTTGTACACCCCCCCCCCACCACCACCATTTAATGCATGTGTTGCTTTTGTGAGTTTAAATGCATATTTGTTTGTGTTAATTTTAGAACATTAGTTTTACAGGACTAAAATGCAAAAACCCAAATATTCAACCATGAAACAAGTACTAATCAAAAGTTTTGTGGAGGAGTGAAGCCTGGCCACTGGTGTCTCCATTTTATGGTTGTGCACTGCTACTCTGACATCATACAGCCACAGGAAAGTAGAAATATGTGACCTCCTTATGGAGGAGAGGTCTTTACCTCTTCAAGTAAATATAGTTTAAAAAATTCAATATTTTGAACATTTTTCTTTTATCAGTCTTATCAGTTTTTATGACAACCTATATATTAAGTCATTGTTGCTGTAGTTCTTGCATTTGGGTTTTTGTGTTTGTAGTATATATATATATATATATATATATATATATATATATATATATACTCACACAAAATTAACGGTGTTAATATATTAATAATTAATAATATTAACATTATTACTAATGGCGGCATGATGCTACCAGGGCACTTCTGTGGGCTAGGCTTGTAAAGACTCCATGGCCGTTGGCCTAGTACACACCAATGAACACATATTTTATTTTATTTATTTTATTTTACATTTGTTGACCGGGCTAGTCCAGCTGGATGTATGTCCATTTTCAGTGGAGGAATGGTTATTACAAGTTTAAACAAAAACATAAAAGGATAGAAGGATTAAAGGATGAAAACAAAGATGAAAAGATTATATACAAAAATTGAGTTAGTAGATACAAAAATGAATTCGTACATGTAAAGTACATATAAAATGAAAAAGCAAGTACAAGATAAGATAAATAATCAAATAAGTAATTACTTGCAATACACACATGATAATACATAGCGTGAGTAACAAATTGACAAAGTAATGTGAAAGAAAATTTTTTTTCAGTGTATATGAGATTAAAAACAGTCAGGATATAGGAAAAAGGGAAGGAGGAAATTATGGTAGTGGAAAGGAAGAAGGAAAGGTCAATCAGGGATGGTACAAGAACAAAGCCAGTGTTTATTAAGATGCATTTCCAGTTGTTTTTTAAACAGTGGAAGAGTGGACAAGGATGAGATTTTGTTAGGAAGTTTGTTCCACATTTTTCCAATAGAGTTTGAAAAGAGGCAGTCACCTGCAGAGTTTTTGGGCTTGGTAATATTAATCAACAGTTTGTTTGAAGAACGTAGGTGTTTCAGGTTATTATAAGGAGTAATGAGGTTAGTGAGTATTGGTGTTTTGGATGGTTGATATAGAATTTGATGAGCTATTAAGAGCTGTTGATAAATAAGCTTGTTAGGAAGTTCAAGCCAACCTAGCTGTTTTAGGTTCTGACAGTGGTGAGTTCTAAAAGGGGATCCTGTAGCAAATCGAGGAATATTATGGTAAGATGTAGCAAGTTTGTTAAGGTTGTTTTTAGAAAGATTAGTGTAAATAGGGGAAGCATATAGAAGGGTAGAGATAAGGTGAGATCTAGCTAAGGTAGTCCTAGCTTCAGGTGTAAGGAAGGGTTTGATTCTATAAAGGGATCCAATCTTTTTGTTAACTGCTTTTATTGTGTTGTTGATATGTGAATCAAAGTTAAGATTGTTGTCAGTAGTTATACCTAGTAGCTTTGTAGTAGAATCAGGAGAAATGAAAGTGTTATCAGTGGTAGTGATAGAGAAATTTAGAGGGGAAGATTTACGGGTAGGTAAAAACAGTAATAATTTGGTTTTCTTGTGGTTAAGGTCAGAGAACCACTGTTCAACTGTGTTAAAAGCTTTTTGGGTAAGAGACTGGAGTTCAGTTTGAGAGGTAGCAGTGCAGATTATAGTGGAATCATCTGCATATTGTATGCAGGTAGTATTAGGAATAGCTGATTGGAGGTCATTGATAAAGATGGAAAATAGAAGGGGACCCAGGATAGACCCTTGAGGTACTCCTAAAGAGATAGGAAGGAGATTAGATAGTGTATTTTTCCAACATACTGCTTGCTGACGGTTTTCTAGGTAAGATGTGAACCATGTTAAGGAAGAGGATGAAGTCCGAGATTGTAGTATATGCAGAAGAAGTTTGTGATTAACCATGTCAAAAGCTTTTGATAGGTCTATGAAGAGAAGATGATAGATTATTTTATGGTTGATGGAGTTGGTAAAGGAAAGTAATGCAGTAGTAGTGCTGTGGGAAGGTCTAAATCCATGTTGACAGTTTGCAAGTAAGTTATTGTGGAGAAGGTGGTTAAGTAGTTGTTTGTGGATACATTTTTCCATGATTTTAGCTATGGGTGATAGAAGTGCAATAGGACGGTAGTTTGAAAAGTCATTAGAATTGCGCCCTTTATGTAGGGGAATGATGTGAGATATCTTCCATATGGAAGGGAAAATTCCTTCCTTTATAGATCTATTTATTAGGATAGAAATAGGATAGGCTAAGGCTTTGGCTCCTATTTGCAAGAATTCTTTGTCAGCAGAGGGGTGGTGGGTTTAAGTTTTTGGAGTCGGCATAAGATCAAGGAGGTAGACACAGGTTGTAACTGTAGGGAAGAAACAGTATCTAAAGTTGGTGCTAGTAGTTTACTGGTGTCTGAAGATAGTTGATTTGCAAGAGTTTGGAAAGAGTTAAAGTTGTTGGCTGTTTTTGTAGGATTGTCTGGGTCAGAGTCCTGAGGGTTAGGTGTCATTGACTGACCTGGGGATAGAAGATTATTAATACTAGTCCAGAATTTTTTAGGTTCTTTTTTGGTAGCTTGTTGTAATTGCAAGTAATAGTTCTTTTTATCTGTCAGGATAGCTTTTTTTGTGCTGTTTCTAAGCTCTCTAAATTTTTGTTGGTCTGTTTGATTTTTAGTAGACCGCCATTTAACCCAAGATTTATTTCTGAGAATGATTTTAGCTTTAATTCTAATGGTCCGACTTGGGGCATGACGATCTAGGATTGATAGGAATGTAGAATTAAAGTATTCTACTGCTTCATTAAGTGGGAGATGTTTAAGTGGGGCCCAATTACATTGTCTAAGTTCAGCCTGAAACTGTTCAGAGTTAAATTGTTTTTTAGAATGTAGTGTTTTGTATGTTGTAGATAATGTAAGGTTTGTTTTATGTCTAATGATATAAGTTAGTGAGTGGTCACTTAGATCATCAGGAAGGGTGCCTGATTGGTAGGTTTGTTGGGGAGTATTAGTAAGAATCCAGTCTAAGGTGGTTTCATTATTGTTAGTTTTATTAGTTCTGGTGGGACTATTAACGAGTTGTTTAAAGCCATAAAGGTTAATATGTGAGGTGGGGTTAGGACTGTTACAGGTATACCAGTCAATGTTAAAGTCGCCTAAGACTATTGTTTCTTGAGGGAGGTTGGTAGGCAGTAGGTTGAGGATGTAGTGTTAATATTTTTTCCTGGAGGGAGATATACACAAATGATATTTATGGATTTATTAGTATTGATTTGAAGTTTGGCGCTGATTATTTCAGTATTATTGTCTAGGGTACAAATCAGTTTTATAGTACTAATTTTGAGTTTTGTTTTATCCAGTCTAATGATGTTATAACCAGGTGGTGTAATTTCATTGTCTTTGACATATGTGTGTGTGTGTGTGTGTGTGTATATGTATATATGTGTGTGTGTATAAATATACACACACACATATACACGTGTAGGTGCCTTAATTGAAAACACATGATTGCACTACCATGGTTAAAGAGCAAATCTCTACAGCAAAATATTTCACATGAAAAAAAACAGACTTGTGCAATCAGCTGATTTGTGATAATGCAAGGCAGTAGTGTTTCCCTTTGAAAAAAGCAGTGTTGGATAGACAGATAAATATAGATGTAAATATATAGAACATTATCACATACACCTGTGTGTGTGTGTGTGTGTGTGTGTGTGTGTGTGTGTATATATATATATATATATATATATATATATATATATATACCTATCAAAACATCGAATGATCATAACATCTGAACTCAAAACATCAAGACCATAACATCTAAACATCAAACCTCTAAATGTCATAACATCGAATCTCAAAACATTGAAAACTACAAAGCAACTATAAATATAAACCCTGCAAATGTTTACTACATTTTGTCAGGGGGGCAAGCCCCCTGCACCCCCCCCCACACCCCCTTACTTAAATATACCAACTCCGAGATCGCACTGCAATGGGGTTAGGAAATTAACCTTTTCCCCCACTGTAGTGCAATCTTGGAGTTGGTATATATAATTTACAGGGGGTGTGGGGGGTGGATCCCCCCACATGTGGGGTGCAGGGGGGCTTGCCCCCTACAGAAACATTGTAGTTTTCAATGTTTTGAGATTCGATGTTATGACTTTTAGATGTTTTGAGGTTTAGATGTTATGGTCTTGATGTTTTGAGTTTAGATGTTATGATCATTCAATGTTTTGATAGGTAACTATATATATATATATATATATATATATATATATATATATATATATATATATATATATATATATATATATATATATATACACATATATATATATATATATATATACACATATATATATATATATATATATATATATATATAAATATATATATATATGCACACCACACACACACACACACACACACACATTAACAAAAATAAATACGAGAGCAAGGAAGTTGGACTATTGGATTTTAGGTTGCAAACAGGTTTTTTTTCTGGTGATGGCGTCCTAAACATAAGAAAGAGACAATGAGATAATTTATACTGTAGTCTGATGAAGTCCTAATATGAGACAAAAACATTCACTCTTTTTTATGCTTTATACCATCGCTAGCAATAAGAACTTCTTGGCAACCTGAAATCTAACAGCCCAAGCTTCTTATTGGTATGCATTTTTGATGTATTTTTACTGATACAGTTTAAAGCCATAAAACAAAGACAGAACAGTAGATGATCAGTTCCAGTACTGCACAACTATTTTTTGTCTCTGTCTTACTTAAATATTAAAGCATTTAAGCAGCAGTCACACCACAGTTTCTTGAGAAATAAGTAGTTTTTTTTCCAAATGAAAAATAAGGCTAACTTTGCCAGGGAGAAAAGCAAACAGTTCAGTCTAAAGCCAGCAGTTCAGTTTGTTAGAAACACTAAAAGCAGTAGTCGGCTAAGGTGCCAGTAAAACAAAGTCTCCAATACTGATAAGTCCATATGCACCTTAAGGGTTCTGAATTCGGCAAAAAGAAAAAAAAAACCTTCCCCAAAAATCTTTAGGTTAAGAAAATCAGTCTCTGTAACAAAGAATTCTAGTGCTTTGTATGATCTCTCCCCAAGCAGACTCCCTATCAAAACAAAAAGCTCTGGCCTCGATTTGTCTATCCTTCCACAGTTGCCATCTGAACTCCTCCGGATTCTCACTCCATCTCCCATGTTGTTTCTAACCTGGTGTTAAAAAAAGGGTTTAGATATACAAGTGAAATAAATGATGTTGCTTGCAGATAGCAGTTGTTAAAGGAACCATTCTCTGTTTCCTCACTAACTGTGAACACTGTCATGTAGCAGCTCTATTTTCCCCCTACCCAATATATGTGTCTACTTTTCCTTTAAACACTGGCTCTTCTAAATCTCTTCTTTGTGGCCATGTTCTGCCCTTCCCAGGCTTCATAGTAATGGAATCACCAAAATATCTTACAATGACCATCCCTAGCTTGAAAAAACTGACTCAAATCCATCAGAAGGTCTGTCAGTCTTTGACAGACTGTTCAAATTGTGGTGAAAACCAGGACAGTGTTGGATGTAGAAGCATAATGACAGTAGTGCCAAGATCCACTTACAGATGTTAAGCGGGACACCGTCTGTGACTAGGGAGAACTCCTTGCTCAGTATTGTTCTCTGTCATACAATACCTTGTCTCTGCCTTCAGTTGAATGCTCAGTTAGCAGTCTGGATGCTCTTTGTTTCCTATTTTCTGAGCTAAAACTTCCTCCAGCCTAACTTCTGAAACATCTGTTAAGGTGAAGCCACCCACTTCCTCACCGTATTTATGTGTGCTAACCCTAACACTGACCCTATGCATACACATTAAGAAAACCCCTTTCCCTAACCATTGGGCACACATACTATTGGCATTTCAAATTTGCATTGATCAACTGTTTAAAATGTTGAATCTAAATGTGGAATCCGGAATGCCAAAAAGTAAACCAATGCCAAAATGAATACATCGACAACTGTGTTTCGATGTATTCAACATAGCAGGAGGTGACATCACTCACCTCCTGCTATGCACATTAATGTACTGTTACACTGTACAGTCAATGGTACGTTAATTCTACTATTTTGAAAGGGGTTTACACCCCCCTGCACCCCCCCACACCTCCTGCCCATTAAATATACCAACTCTGAGATCGCATTTCACTGAGGAAATTGGCTAATTCGCTGCTCCTCATCGAACTGCAATCCCCCTGCATAATGTCTAACCCAAATGCTCGACTGACACTACCCATTCACTATAATGTATTTGATCGATTTGGGTTCAACATTCTGCCCACTTGGAAACTGCAAGTCGACCACATGCCATTCGACCGATGCAGTTTCCAAGTTGTGAGGTTAAACCTACCATAACACGCACAACACTACATCTGTTCCATAACTTAACCTTTGCTATAACCTTAACCAGAAATGCACCTACATTCAAAAACATTAAAACCCCCCACCTGCACCACACTAGTAATATGTGCTAGGTCTAGCCTTGCCCTTAATCCTAAAGCTACACCTAACCTTAAAAAAAACTTTCTTTAACACAATCACCAAACAAGACTGGCATGGGGAGACACACACACACACACACACACACACACACACACACACACACACACACACACACACACACACACACACACTCACTCACACACACACACACACACACACACACACACACACACACACACACACACACACACACACACACACACACACACACACACACACACACACACTCACTCTCTCACTCACTCAGTCACACACTTACACTCAGACTCTCACCACCACCACCTACATAAACCATTAAAACTGTCTTCTTATCCTAACTTTAAAGCACAGATACACTGCCACATAAACTACATCAATCCCTCTTCCTAAACTTTACCTACAAACATTTGTGTACACATACACAAAACTAACTCACTTGTTAGGATACAGCAAGCATCTGACAAAATTAATGTTCACTACACAAAACATTTGAACAAATATCTGTGCAGTTCATTCTGTTGTACAAATGTATGCACAACAGAATGCACGCAACTCATTTATTTAATTACTGACATTTGATTACGAGGATAGTGTGACTTAGGGTGCTCATCTTTAGCTGAGGCCCAGGAAGAAAAGCTCCAAAGTATTACAAAAACAGTTCAAGAAATATAATTTTACAATCTTCAGAAATATTACAAAAACATCTATAGTTTTAATAATTATTCCAAAGTAAACATAATGTGAAAACATTGGTTAAGAATTGGTATAACATATGACAATGATTTAATATTTAGAGAAATTTTAGTTCATTTATAGAGAATTAATGGGTAGTTAGTATAATGGAATCAGGAATTGCAATATGAAGTGAGAGGAAAAATAGGTTTATGGCATACCCAGAAAGAAAGTCAGGGGAGAGAAATTGATTGAAGTAAGAAAGTGAGTGAAAAGGGCCGAGTACAGGGGTGTAAGGTATGAATAGGTATTTGTTCATATTTAGTGATATAGTTTATCCCGGGGCTCAACAAGAAGAGAGACAGAATTTGGATAAGAAGTCTTTCAGAATAGTTTTAAAGGACCGGGTATTAACCTGACAAATACAAGTTCGAAGTTCTAGACCTTGACATCATGATATGAGTGCAGATCATGCCCTATAGATCTGATAGTTTTGTTCTCAGAGGAGTTTTTGGTAGTTAATGCTGGACAAGCAGATGGATGCTGGATAATTTTATAGATGTTAGGAAGCTGTGTATATGTTAGCTGATGGGGTAGTTCTAACTAGTTTAGGCTTTTTAGTGTTATACAGTGATGGGCACCTAAAGGGGTATATGCTGCAAATGCATCCACTTTATTATAGCATTGTTCAAGTTTTGTTTTTTTATGATGCCTAAATGTTAGTAAGAATGGTTGCACCATGAAGTAGTGAGGGGAAAGAAGACAAGTAGTGGAAAGTGTAATTTTAATGACATTGTTGAGAAGGTTCCTGGTTCTGTAAAGCATCCCTAGTTTCTAGTGAGTTTTTTATGCAATTTTATATATGCAGATCAAATTATCATTCACTATCATGGCTAATAATTTGCTATGAGAAGTGACTTCACTGGTTATATTATTGAGAGAGGATTTTAAATTTTGTTTTTAATAAGCGAGGTATTTGGAGAAAAAAGTTTTTTTTTTGAGAGTGGGATGAGCACGAGTTGTGAGTTACAAAGCTGTGTTTTAATGGCTGTTAAAGCTTCCTTAGTAATTTTTTTAGAGGTGTGCCAGGTTGGCAGATGTGCATATGAGTGTGGAGTCATCTGGGTACTGTATTAGAGATGCCTGTTGTGTGGATGTGTGTAGGGTGTTGGCGAGAATGTTGAAGAGAAGGGGACCAAGGATAATGCCTTTTGGTACACCAGTGGTGACTGTGCAGTATGGAGAGAGGATGGAGTGCCATTTTCTGACTGATACCTATTGGAAAGGTAGCTTTTGAACTATAGAAATTGGGGTGAGAGAGAGCTATTGTGAGCATTTGAAGGATAAGTTTGTTGTGACAAACTGTGTTGAAGGCTTTAGGCAAATCTAGAAATAAGGAGGAGACAAGTTTGGCATCCCGTTTGGTTTTATTCGCAGTATTTGTAAAAGTTAAAAATGCAGTGCTTGTACTATGGGAGGGACAAAAGCTGTGTTGTGTGTGGGACAGGAATTCTTCCTGCAGGAGGCAGTTTAGCAATTATTTTTGAGTACATTTTTCAAGTATTTTGTACAGAGGGAGATAAGATTGCTATATGTCTAAAGTTAGTAGCATAAAATATACATAAACCTATATGCATGCATGTATAATGGATCTATACATATACAAATTCATGTCTGTCTGCATTAATATCACCATTTATAGCTGTTGACTATGTTGATGCATCAGTATGTCATTCATGGTTCATCCACATCCGAATGAAATTAAGGTGAAACAGAATTCTTCACATTCTGTTCACTGAACCCTTTTGATCACCGAATATTTCCTGACTGGATGAAGACCCTATTTCACCCACAACCCTGTAGCAAATCCTAAGATATGACCACCTTAGGGTAAACAATATTTTACTGAGGGTTGGATTTCTTATTTTTCTTATGGTTGAGCATTTAGGATGCAGAAATTCGCACATCATTGAATACCTCTGTGGACAATTGTCAAGTTTCTGTTTAGCAGTATAACGACTAATGTCAAGCACAGCAAAAAACAAGATTCACATCTGCATCTTCTGCACTTTGGTACGCTGAAGCAAATTCTAATGCTCATTTGTGTCATGAGCACAAGGTTAAAGAAAGAGAATTTAAAGAAATAATGCGTACAGTGCATAAGCGCTGTAAAGAAAAATTAGGAAATGCATAGCAAGTACCAGGAACCAAACAGCAGAAAGCAGCCACTAGGCCAATAAAGGTCCTTTTTCTCCACATAAATCCACTCCAGGTGTATAAAAAAATAACGTTTTAATAATACAACAAGAAATACAGAGCAAGACAGGAAAGGAGGAGGTGGAAAAACTTCCTTAGCCGCAAAAAAAGTTGAGATCCCTCATCAAATCCTGTAAAGCTAGCTTTGAAAACAGAATTGCAGCAAATAGTAAAGACACAAGGACTTCTATAGTTATGTAAACAACCTCCACGGCAATACCCAGATTTGCTCTGAGCTACTGCACAATGATTCCTCCTATACCGAGCCAATATATATTGCCAATATACTGGCGGACAGATTCAGTGCCAACTTTTCCCCACTCTCCACCCCTGATACTTGTGAACCTCTGCTATCTCTGAAAAAAACAAAAAAAATCTTGCTTTTTTCCCACTTTTCTGAGATTTAAAAAAGTTCAGTTACAGGCTTGCTGTTCTTGAACTGTTTGTAAGTTTCTGAGAGGCCATTTTGCTTGGGCTAAAGGGTCTCTCTGTTGATCAGTGGCAATGAAAACATTGAGCAGCCTTGTGGGAGTGGTTACTGACTTGAAACTGTAGTTTTATTGGCCATTTTGGGTCACTTTCAAAACTCCTTCATCTTCCTCTCTTAAAACCTGGTTGCCTCGTGGTTTGCTTGTTGGCTGTTGGTGAAGGACCCACCAAGAGGCCTCTATTTATTTGCTAAGTATTTCTGCATAGCTGCCTATTTTGAGCATTTTCTGGCTTGTTAAATTTGATTTCTGCATTAGTAACTGTATTTAGAGCACAACCTAGAGCTGTTTACTGAATTTCCTGTTTGCACTTATTTTTAAAATCGTTTTTCTCAGAACTTGCATTTTATCTGTCTTTTGTGTGGGGTCATTTACTGCACTGTTATAACTTGTTGATACTTGTGAACCTCTGCTATCTCTGAAACAAAAAATCTTGCTTTTTCCCACTTTTCTGAGATTTAAAAAGTTCAGTTACAGGCTTGCTGTTCTTGAACTGTTTGTAAGTTTCTGTGAGGCCATTTTTGGGAAGTCTCTCTGTTGATCAGTGGCAGTGAAAAACATTGAGCAGCCTGCCTGACTTGAAACTGTAGTTTTATTGGCCATTTTGGGTCAATTCCAAAACTCCTTCATCTTCGGTTTAAACTATTCCTGGCTCCACAAAGTCTGCTCTTCACTTTAGAACTGCTCTATCTCTCAATTTAAACACCATATTCTCATTCTAAGGCCCTTCACTGGTCCAATTAAGTAATCCTACAAGTTAGCACTATTAAACCATAAGCACTACATTGGTCTGTCTTAAATTCAGTTTCCCTATACTACTCTAGCATGTCCAAAGGTCAGTCAATGGTTTCCTCTCCAGTCCAGCTGGTGAATCTGGGAATTTTGAGGCAATGTTACAACTGTCTCTCCTCCTCCTCCAAACACAAACAGGTTCAAATATATGTGAGAGATGCAACTATTTAGCCAAACTGGAGGCTGAGCTCTCTCATCTCAAAACTGGTGTAACCAGTCAGGAGGAGAAGGTAACCTCACACAACACAATTCCAGTATCACATAGTCCCACCACATCGCTCTAAATAAAAATCTACCTAAGCAACAGAGACCTCCAAAGCAGACATCCAGGCAAACACTACCTCAAAACAAAATACAAATATGACTCAGTCATTGTGACCTTGAGCAGCATCTTACCCTCACCTAGAATGATGCCACAGTACAAAGACAAAATGATCAATTTTAACAACTGGCTAAAATTTTGGTGTCATTCAAAGGGATCCAATGTCTGTCAGCCTGGGATGACATGGGATATTGGCAAAGCTCTTGCCACCCCCATAGTGCCTTTTATAGACAGCACAAGGAACAAGAAACTAAGGGTAAGAAGTCTTAACCTCAAGATGCTCCTCAGTATGGAGAACATCGATATCTGTGCAGTGACAGAAACCTGGTTCAAGGCTCCAGAGAGCACCCTTTCCATATTTATCAAGGATATCCACACCTCCAGGTTAATGGCATTGACCATCCATGTGCAACTAACAGTGGGCAAGACTGCTTTTCAGTTTATAGCATCCTACAGACCACCCTTTCCTGAAAACATTGGAGAACATGAAGATCTCCACCATTATATTGGGTGACTTCAACTACCCAAACATTGACTGGGAGCACTACTCAAGTCCCAGCACCTTAGCCCAAAGGTTCCTGGAAATTATAAACTCAAATGCTATGGAACAACTAGTCACCACTCCCACAAGAGGTGATCATTACCAACATGGGGACTCTATGCTCCACACCAGAAGTATATCCTCATTGGTAAGATCAGACCATAAATTAATTTCACTGGATGTCAGCCCAGAAAACCACAGTGAAAAACTGCGAACTTCTCACTTCTCAAAACTGAAGTGGAATCCTTCAAGGCCCCAGGGCCAGTGGAAACTATGGCCCAAACTGCAGAATCCTATAGGACATCTCCAGGAATGCATGGATCATGCTATCCCAAACAAAACCAAGACCCAATCATCCAAAGGCAGGCATCCAGTCTGGTGGACCATAAATAAACTGTACAACAGAAGGAGGAAGCTACTACATGATAGAGCAAAATCCCTAATAGGGAAGGCATCTCTGATCAGTACAAGCAAAAATTACGATCCTCATAAAATCCTCCAAGGCCAGCTTCGAGAGAAAAATTGCACAGGACACCAAAGACAATCATAAGGCTTTTTCAGTTATGTTAGAAACCTGGGATGCAACTCCCAGACTTGTTCTGAGTTGATTCTAAACGACAGAAAATACACTGAACCCACAGACATCGCCAATATCCTGGCAGACAGGTTCAGTGCAAACTTCTCCACCCATCTCTGATGCTCAGGTGAAGGCTGCCAAAAACACTGCTTCCATGGGACCAGATGGCGTCCCAGGTTGCATTCTACATGAACTCCAAGAGGAACTAATCCCTCAAATAAAACAGCTATACAATCTCAGCCTCACTACAGGATATGTGCCCACAGAATGTACAGCAACAGTGATCCAGTCTGCAAGGCTATGGAGAGGATCATCATGGAGCTCATAAACAAAGACATTGGGGACCTACAGACACTAGATCCTACCCAGTTGCTTTTTGCAAGGGCAGATCCTGCCTTTTGAACCTGGTTGACTTCTTGAAACAGTCACCAAAGCCATAGATGAAGGGAAGGTAGTCCACACAGCCTATCTGGACCTTGCAAAGGCATTTGACACAATACCCATCATAGATAAGCTATCCAGCTTAAATATAAACCCGACAGAACCCACAGAGTGAGTGGCATCCCACAGGGTTCTGTCCTGGGACCACTCTATATACTTTATAATCAACTCTCCAGCTGACACAAACATCCTTCAAAAGGTCTCACAGAGACAGATAACTGGTGCCAGCGCCATGGTTTAAAGCTAAATACCAAAAAGTATAGTCATACCCTTTGGCAAAAACAATGAAACCCATTAAGTACAAAGAAAGTTATTAGGGACCTGGGGACCCAAGTTGATAGCAATCTCTCCTTTGAAAACCACATTGCCAAAGTGGTTAGAAAGACCTTCTACATAGCCCACCTCATCACGAAGGGTTTCACATCTAGATCAAGAGAGGTAATTCGTTCCCTTTATTCATCCCTCATCAGGCCCATCATAGAATACAATGCCCCTTTTGGGATGTACCTTACCCGACACCTGCAGCAATTAGAAAGACCCCAAAAGTATCTCACCAAGAGGATCATGAGTCTCAAACAGATGCCTTATGCTGCTCGGTTAAAAAAACTCCAGCTCTACTCAGTTGCATATGCCTGACATACAAAGCTATGTCAAATCCAGAATTAATGGACATGCTCCACCTCAGTAAATCTAAATCCCTTAGAGCCACACGCCGAGGGACTTGAACCTCAGCACAGAAATAAATAGAACTTGTTGGAGGGACAGGTTCAAATAGAATTCCAGTTCATGTGAGGCAGAGCACCTCACTGAATCTCTTCAAGAAGAATCTCGATAGGTGGATGGGAGGTTTGTCCCAGGGATTACTGTCACTATTAGACAGAGGCACAGTAAACTAAACCTTAAAAAGGGCACAATATACTCAAATCAAGGGGTGGCATAAGCCATACAGAATCGGGCTAGGCTTATAATTGCCTCAGGGCAGATAGCCTAGTATGAACCTATGAACCTATAAAGGACCAATCACAATACCAGTAGATTGCAAAGCACCCAGTATTACTGCTGCACACGTTAAAACAGCACTGTCCAAGGACAAGAATACAGCTTCTATGGGACCTGACAATATCTCTGGCTGTGTTCTATATGAACTACAGAGTGAACTGGCACCTCACCTGTGTGCCCTGTTCATTCACAGCCTCACCTCAAGCTTTGTCCCTACTAAATGGCGCACTGCTATATTCATCCCACTACACAAAGGAGGAGCGACTACTGACACTGGGAACTATTGCCCCATTAGCCTGACAAGACTGATATGCAAAGCTATGGAACACATCATCATGGACCTAATAAACAAGGATATAGGGAATCTCCAAACTCTGGATCCCACACAGTTTGGTTTTGTGAAGGGTAGATCATGCCTTCTCAACTTGTTTGACTTCTTTGAGTCAGTTACCAGAGCTATGGATGAAGGCAAGGTGGTTCATACAGCCTACCTTGATCTGGCGAAGGCCTTTGATACCATTCCCCACTCAGGAATCATAGAAAAACTCACTAAGCTAGGCACCATCCCCTGTATCACTAGGTGGGTTGCAAACTGGCTCACAGATAAAACCCACAGTGTGAAAGTAGTGTACTCCAAGTCAGACTGCCGACCAGTCACAAGTGGAGTCTCACAGGGATCGGTCCTGGGTCCTCTCCTGTTTAGTATCTACTTCTCAGAAGTCCACTCCAACACAAAGGGACTCTGGCTGACAAAGTTCATAGAAGATTGCAAGTTGGGAGCCATTATTAACTCCCCAAGTGATGTTGACATCCTACAGAAAGGCCTCACTGAGACCAACGACTGGTGTCAGAACCATGGCCTTAAGCTCAATGCCAAAAAATGTGTCATCATCCCCTTTGGGAAAAACCCAGTTCCCATGAACTACCACATCGATGGCAGTCTATTGAACACAGAAGGTGTTATAAGAGATCTGGGAACATAGGTTGACAGCAACCTCTCTTTTGACCACCACACTGCCACTGTGGTCAGATAGTCCTTCTATGTGGCTCATCTCATTACTAAGGGTTTTGCATCCAGGAAGAAAGAGGTCATTGTGTACCTCTACTCTTCCCTCATTAGGCCAGTCATAGAGTACAATGCCCCATTTGGCATGTACCTTACGAAACACCTGCAAAAACTGGAGAGGCAGGAAAAGTACCTCACAAAGAGGATCCTAGGCCTTAAACACTTGTCCTATATGGACAGACTAAAAAAAACTCCAACTATTCTATGTCTCGTATCACCTACTTAGAGGAGATCTCTGCTTGAGTTATAAAGCCATGTCTGACCCAGCTCTGTTAGAAATGCTACATCTAAAGAAATCCCAATCCCTCCACACCACACACTCCAGAGACATCAACCTCATTACCACAATCAACAGAACGTGCTGGAGGGACAGGATCATAACCCAGAGACTGCCCAAGCTGTGGAATAGTCTTCCCATACATGACAAACAGAGCACCTCACTGGCCCTATTCAAGAAAAATCTTGGTGTGTGGGTGGGAAATAGAAAAGTCACCCCGGGGATCACTCCAATGGCTCTTCTCGACAGAGGCACTGGGAACTAAGGTCGGGTGGAACGATGCCAGGGTAATCCTATGGGCTAGGCTTGTAAAGGCCCCAGGGCTCTTAGCCTCGTAAACACCTATGAAGCTATGAAATTAAATAAATAAAACAAATAAATAAATAATCCTATGGGCTAGGCTTGTAAAGGCTCCAGGGCCATTAGCCTAGTACACACCTACGCACCCTTGAACCTATGAAATAAATAAATAATCCTATGGGCTAGGGTTGTAAAGACCCCAGGGCCATTAGCCTAGTACACACCTATGAATACTTGAACCTATGAAATAAATAAACAAATAACATAAATAAATAAATAATCCTATGGGCTAGGCTTCTAAAGGCCCCAGGGCCCTAAGCCTCATAAACACCTATGAACCTATGAAATAAATAAATAACATAATTAAATAAAGAAATAATCCTAGGGGCTAGGCTTGTAAAGGCCACAGGGCGATTAGCCTAGTACACACTTAGGAACCCGTGAACCTATGAAATAAATAAATTAATTAAATAATCCTAGAGGCTAGGCTTGTAAAGGCTCCAGGGCCCTTAGCCTCATACACACCTATGAACCTATGAAATAAATAAATAAATAACATAAATAAATGATCCTAGGGGCTAGGCTTGTAAAGGCCACAGGGCCCTTAGCCTCGTACACACCTATGAACCTATGAAATAAATAACATTAAATAATCCTATGGACTAGGCTTGTAAAGGCCCCATGGCCCTTAGCCTCATAAACACCTATGAAATAAATAAATAAATAACATAAATAAATACTCCTATGGGCTAGGCTTGTAAAGGCCCCAGGGCTATTAGCCTAGTACACAACTATGAACCCGTGAACCTATGAAATAAATAAATTAAAGAATCCTAGAGGCTAGGCGTGTAAAGGCCCCAGGGCCCTTAGCCTCGTACACACCTATGAAACTATGAAATAAATAAATAACATAAATAAATAATCTTATGGGCTAGGCTTGTAAAGGCCCCAGGGCCCTTAGCCTCGTAAACACATATGAACCTATGAAATAAATAAATAACATAAATAATCCTAGGGGCTAGGCTTGTAAAGGCCTCAGGGCCATTAGCCTAGTACACACCTATGAAATAAATAAATAAATAGCATAAATAAATAAATAGTCAATTCTATGGGCTAGGCTTGTAAAGGCCCCAGGGCCCTTAGCCTCATAAACACATATGAACCTATGAAATAAATAACATAAATAAATAATCCTATGGGCTAGGGTTGTAAAGGCTCCAGTGCCCTTAGCCTCATAAACACCTATGAACCTATGAAATAAATAAATAATCCTAGGGGCAAGGCTTGTAAAGACCCCAGGGCCATTAGCCTAGTAGACACCTATAAACCCGTGAACCTATGAAATAAATAAATAAATAACATAAATAAATAATCCTATGGGCTAGGCTTATAAAGGCTCCAGGGGCCCTTAGCCTCTAAACACCAATGAACCTATGAAATAAATAAATAACATAACATAAATAAATAATCCTAGGGGCTAGGCTTGTAAAGGCCTCAGGGCTATTAGCCTAGTACACACCTATGAATCTTCGAAATAAATAAATAAATCAATAAATAAATAACATAAATAAATAAATAACCCTAGGGGCTAGGCTTGTAAAACCGCCAGAGCCCTTAGCCTCAAAAGCACCTATGAAATAAATAAATAAATAATAAATAAATTAAATAAATAAATAATCCTATGGGCTAGGTTTGTAAAGGCCCCAGGGCCCTAAGCCTCATAAACACCTATGAACCTATGAAATAAATAAATAAATAAATAATCCTAGGGGCTAGGCTTGTAAAGGCCCCGGGGCCCATAGCCTCGTGCACACGTATGAACCTATGGAATAAATAAATAACATAAATAAATTAATAATCCTACGGGCTAGGCTTGTAAAGGCCCCAGGGCTATTAGCCTAGTACACACCTATGAACCAGTGAACCTATGAAATAAATAAATTAATTAATTAATTAAATAATCCTAGAGGCTAGGCTTGTAAATCCCCAGGGCCCTTAGCCTCGTACACACCTATGAAATAAATAAATAAATAAATAACATAAATAAATAAATTATCCTAGGGGCTAGGCTTGTAAAGGCCCCAGGGCCCTTAGCCTCGTGCACACCTATGAACCTATGAAATAAATAATCCTAGGGGCTAAGCTTGTAAAGGCCCCAGGGCCATTAGCCTAGTACACACCTATGAACCTATGAAGTAAATAAATAAATAACATAAATAAATAAATAATCCTATGGGCTAAGCTTGTAAAGGCCCCAGGGCCATTAGCCTAGTACATATCTATGAACCCGTGAACATATGAAATAAATAAATAAATAAATAATCCTAGAGACTAGGCTTGTAAAGGCCCCAGTGCCTTTAGCCTTGTACACACCTATGAACCTATGAAATAAATAAATAAATAACATAAATAAATAAATAAATAAATAAATGATCCTAGGGGCTAAGCTTGTAAAGGCCCCAGGGCCCTTAGCCTCGTACACATATATGAACCTATGAAATAAATAAATAAATAAATAAATAATCCTATGGGCTAGGCCTGTAAAGGCCCCGGGGCCTTTAGCCTCGTAAATACCTATGGACTATGAAATAAATAAATAACATAAATAAATAATCCTAGGGGCTAGGCTTGTAAAGGCCCCAGAGCTATTAGCCTAGTACACACCTATGAACCTATGAAATAAATAAATTACATAAATAAATAAATAATTCTTGGGGCTGTGCTTGTAAAGGTCTCAGGGCCATTAGCCTAGTACACACCTATGAAATAAATAAATAAATAGCATAAATAAATAAATAAATAATCAATCCTATGGGCTAGGCTTGTAAAGGCTCCAGGGCCCTTAGCCTCATAAACACCTATAAAATAAATAAATAATCCTAGGGGCTAGGCTTGTAAAGGCCCCAGGGCCATTAGCCTAGTATACACCTATGAACCTTCAAAATAAATAAATAAATAACATAAATAAATAAATAAATAACCCTAGGGGCTAGGCTTGTAAAGGCACCAGGGCCCTTAGCCTCATAAACACCTATGAACCTATGAAATAAATAAATAATAAATAAATAACATAAATAAATAAGTAATACTATGGGCTAGGCTTGTAAAGGCCTCAGGGCCCTTAGCCTCGTACACACCTGTGAACCTATGATTTAGAAGTTATACTGTTATCGTTAGCATTCATGGACAAAATTTGAGTTTTGTTTCCAGGTAAGCATCGGTATTTATTGAATAACAACCCATGTTTGCCCTTAATTGTTTATGAATAACTGATATCCACTTTGGGGCAAACACATTTGTAATGAAAACATAAAAGTCTTTTAACCTTTGATCCCTTGTCCTGGCTTTTCTCACCAGTTTAGCGTTCATAGCTATTTAGTCTGCTTTTGTCTTACGTTATGTTGGTACTCATTGGGCCTAAAAGCCCTTTCCAATCACAGTGGCTTAGAAGAGATTTTCCAGGTTATGGATTTCTACAAGGAGCAGTGTTCTTCCACTCTTTGTAAATACAAGATTATTTTTATTTTATCTTTTGTCAAACAACGAGAGTAAATGCTGCAGAGAAAAGACTTGCAAAGGAAAGGAGGATTTTGAATGGAGAATGAGTGTGAAACCAATGTCTTTTGAGGCTTATTCGAGTGGGAGAAGCAATGCTACCTTTAGCTATTTATTTACTGCTGCATTCAGTCAAAGATGAAATAGTAGAAACTAATGCACAGACTTTAAAACTGGACTGGAAAATAGAAAATAAGGCAGTGAAATCAAAATAGAAACAAACCAGGAGCATAATTTATGCAGAAAATTTATAAATGTAAATAAGTTAAAAATAGACAATAAAACCATAAAGCATGTTTAGCTATTATTCATTGAAAGAACATAGTCAGGGCATTTTCCCATTCAGAACCTCTTGAAATTACTGGAAAAAAATAGTTGATGTTGGTGCACAACACCTGTAGGCCATTAAGTCCTTCCGAGTGCCACATGTAATGCCATTGTGAAGCTGCACCCCACCTTGCACCTCAGTTTCCTTAATAAGAATTGCATATTTTCTGGCTCATCTTTTGATTTATACTACTTTTCTCGTGTGCTTTTTAGCTGTGTGCTGCTTCCAAATTGTTATATACTTGCCTTCTCCTGTGTTATCTCTGTACTGTAGTCTCTCTATCAGTATATTTTCCATTCCATTGTATTACCTCTTCACCAGTGAAATGTACAGTAAAATGATGATTTTCAGAGTATACTCCAAATTGTAATGGTATATGACATCAGTGGACCATTTAAGTGAATCTCTTTAATCAAAAATTGCAAAAAAGATGCTGTGATCCTCTAGAGTTGGTTATATTAAGCAAGGGTTCACAGGAGGCATTGATCGTGCATGGGGCTGTAGGCCACTTGCCCTGCAGAAAGCACAGATATGTTTCTTTTTCTGCTTTTTTGCTTTTTGAAGTTATTTCCTCTTTTTTGCTTAAGTGATCTGTCTGTTTCACATATTAACCTCTCCAAATGTTATGTTATTTATCCAAAACATGATACTGGTCTTTCTCACTCCACTTCCTTTTTACTACGAATAGTAGGATTCGGCTTTATTATGGTTACCTGCAACTCATCCTTTGACCTGCTTAGGATCATCATTCTTAACGTACGTACTTCCCATTGTTAACCCCTCCAAAGTGCATAACCTTGCATATTTTATTTAATTGTACTGTTGCTAGTCTACTCGCAATGCAAGCCACCACAGTTCACTCTGAATAGTGCCTCACAAACATCTGCTACACTGTGAGCAATGCGAACAAGCACAGAGGATGTGCATTATAGATATTATGAAATCCACAAAGGACGTTGTTGTGTTGTGAGTAATCATGACCCCAAAGGGAACTTACTTAATCGAATATATGAATGATGACTTATTGAGAGAGAGTGGGCTGCTAACATGAAATTCCCTCAACACTCTATTACCTTTGTAAAATATTAAGCCAGAACTGTCAAAGAAAACCTCAGCTAAAACAACCAATTCAGTGCAGCCCGCTGATTGTCTGCTGTTTTATCACTTCTTAGCATACAGCACCCAAAACTAAACGGCAAGAAAAATGACTTTGGTGAGTCAACATTAAATTCTAGTTCGAGGGTTCCCATTGTCAGCTAGTAAAAGCACGCAAGGTATTTTAATAAACAAACATGAACTTTGACACTATTTCTCTGATGTACATTATTAGTAATTGACCAAAAATGTTACAAGCATCATGATATGATGCAACATGGAATTTCATGAGTATCCTTCCATCATGTGAAGAAAATTTATGGTGGTATTTTCCTGAATTCACTGCCTTATGATCCACCACAGTATATGCAAGTACAACAAGTCATTGGAGGAAAAAATCTGCAGTACAAATTGCATCCAGAACGTAATGAATGCAAATCAAAAATGATTGCTGTACATTAGATCTAAGCAAAATGCAATGATCTTGCAACCAAACCATTTTTCAGAAAATACTTAAGGAAATAAGAGTCATTCATTGAACTAATAATAGTTTTTGCCTTGATGAATTGAGCTCACCCCCAAATAAATCAGCATAGTATTGATTGAAAGTCCATCAACTAATAGTGAAAAATAGCCTTGATGAGTTAAGTCATGTCTCCGTACCACCATTAAACAGCATCACATTCATTGAAAGTCCAGTCAGTAAAAATAATAAACTAATAATAGATAAAAACAGTCTTGCTGAATTAAAATCCCATATTTATCCACCCCATAAAACAACCAACAAAGTCCCTATCTATTCTATATAGCAAAAAGAAATATGCAATAACCAGCACTGGAAGGAGGATACCCCGAGCTAAACTGAGGTGGGCTACCAGCCACAGCTCTTAACTGAGATACCAGGTGACTAGAGGCTTCTCAGCTTCCCAAAAAACATATGCTTTTTTTTTTGCTTATTTATACTATTTACTGCGCTTTTATATTGCCTGCTGCCTACTTTTATACTGTATTTATATACAGTGTATTAAACTACACTGTTGCACTGCAATTGTCTGCCTTTCTGTGCCTGTTAAATCAAATGTTATTGCTGTTTTGACTGTTTACAAAACTCTTTTTGCTGTTTTCACTGATTAAGTATTTGTTGGTATTTTTTGCTGTTGCAAAGCATTCTGTTCTGCTTGTTCTAGTTTTCCCACCAAGCAGTGTTAAAATAACTGATTTGTTAGCTGTTTAAAACATTCTTTAGCTTTAGAGTCTCCTTGCTGATTTTCTGTTGTTTTTAATGTTTTTTTTTTTATTTTTTTGGTCTTGCTGCTATTTTTCTGCTGTGTTAAACATTTTCTAGCGATTCCTGCTGAAACTAGGATAGCTAGTAGCTGTAGCATAGTCCAGATACAGGTTTGCTGCATCTGGGTCTTTTTGTTCTGAGTACATTTTCCAGGCCATCTTGGATTGGAAGGTATGGTGTTTAAGCCCTGCATCTGTGCAGGTTTCTGTTTGTTTGCACATCACACAGCACTGTGCACTGCCTCACAATTGTGCTCCATAGCCGGACAGATAAATTTAACAGTTTTTCCCTTAGATACAGCTGTAGCACATTAGTGTAGCCCTCATCCTTAATACTTTCCCGCTCAAAGAAATACTGCTAGTGAGCTGAAACCTATTAAACTACAAACAAAAACTGAGGCAGAAATATCCATCCATCAAGCTCCTCTTTGATCGAGCCTGAAAAGCCCTCTTAGTGATAACAGTATTCAATGCTCAGCAAGGACAAAAGACTGGAATTTTATTATGTAAAACTGTTAAATCACACTTTAAAACAAAATTAATATTAAACCAGACTTATAGATAGGTGCTTTCATCTTAAACGAATTTAAGACTTCCTCAGATGAACTTCCTTTACTTCCAAACAGTTTAAAACTCCCTCTTGACATCACATGTGTAACAACCATTACGTTACCTGCCACTCCTCTTTGTGCAACATTACATTTTAGTATTCCACTTAATAATAAAATGTGTTTGTAAAATTTTAGCATGTCAGTTGTTTCAAAACAACAAGGATTAGTCTTCTTTTATTGTTTCAAAGGCTTCAACTTTAGGACAGGTGCAGTGCTGGCTTGTTCATTAATCCCTGGCCAACAATATGCATTCCAATACAGCTGCAAATATGCTTTAACTTCCAAGAAAACTTTTCACGGACCTCCCCTCAGGTCTGGTCTAATCTGTTCCAACACTGTGAACTTAAATGTATGTCCTGCATACTTACTTATATGCCTAGTGATAGCGTTAGTCATTTTACCCTTCTTGATATCCTGAAAATGCTTGTAAATCCTTTCATGAATTTTTCTCTCAGTTTTTCCCTTGTAAAAACATTCACACTGTTCATAAGTAGATACTAGGCTGTTGGCCCAAGGGCCTACATAAGCCTAGCCAGCAAGGTTCCCTGGCTTACGCCAACCAAGAAAGTTAATTTCCTGTGCCCCTGTCGAGCAGAGCCACAGAAGTGATCCCAGGGGTGTATTTCCTATTTCCCATCCACTCATCAAGATTTTTCTGGAAGAGTGCTAATGAGGAACTTTGCTTGACCATAGATGGGTAGCTTGTTCCAGAGTATAGGACGTCTCTGCGACAGGAATCTATCCCTCCAGTATGTCCTGTTTATTGTGGTGACAAGGTTTAGGTCCCTAGAGCATGTAGCTCAGAGAGATTGGGATTTCTTTAGGTGCAGCATGTCCAACAGCTCTGGGTTTCATATAGCTTTATAGGTTAGGCAGAGATCCCCTTGGAGAAGGCGATATGCTCGAGAGTAAAGCTGGAGTTGTTTGATACGGTCAGTGTAGGGCATCTGTTTGAGGCCAGTGATCCTCTTTATGAGGTACTTCTGTGGCCTTTCCAGCTGCTGCAGATGTCTTCTGAGGTACATTCCAAAAGGGGCATTGTACTCTATAATGGGTCTAATGAGTGCCGAGTAGAGGGGAACAATGACCTCTTTTTTCCTGGCTGAGAACCCTTTTGTGATGAGGTGTGCCACATAGAAGGATTTCCTGACTACATTGGTGATGTGATTATTGACCTTCCAACATAGTCATCCTGGCAGCCCTCACCAGTTGTCCTTTCACTACAGCTTTTCTTTTGGAAAAAGGGGTGGGCACTTTAAAAATAGTATAGAGTATTAGAATATGTGGTGGTCTGATTAATTCTGGACTTGTACCTTTTATTCTCTGTCCTTAGTTAACAAAACATTGAAATATGGAAGATGACAAGTATGACAAAATTCACCAGTAAATTTCAAAAAAGTAGTTGTCCCATTGATGTATTCTATAAAGGGCCCTACTCTTTCTTCTTCCCCTTGCCATATTCTAAATATGTCATCAAGAGACAGTGTAGCAATTGCCTCATATACACCAACAACCCTCTACTAATAACTCACTCTAGTACAGAGTGTAAGAGATATATCTACACCAAGAATCTTGAATCCATGCTTTCTCACACTTAAAACAGTAACACGGAAGAGGTTGTCAACCCACCCACCTTTACACATGCACATAGTGCCACTAATCATGTACATAGTACACATCTAATACAAAAATCAACAAACTCAGAGATTCTCTCAAAAAAACAATGACACATGAGAGACCTCCAAAACACAAGACTGCTACAAATAACATGGTTCCCACAGCACCCATGATACACAGCAACACCAATGTCTTACCTACCAAGCCCATAAGGCATAACACTAAAAAAAAAAATTCTAGTCATTGGAGATTAAACAGAGAGAGACACGGATGGCCCACTCACCAGGTTGGACAAGGAGAAAGTCACAGAAAGCTGCAGCTCCAGATTTTTACAAAATGTTCAGATTTTTGCCACATTTTTTGTCTGTTTCTCATAACATTTACAGCTTTCTGGTAAAGGAGTGTTGACTGAAGTTACTAAACAATGATAGACTATTCTTATCATTCAGAAAATGTGTACTAACGCCAAACCTTTTAATTCTAACAGGCTGCAGCTTCAATATTTAAAATCTGTCCCTATTTTTTGTCATTTGTCCTACACCATTATTGTGAAGACAGTCACTAAGTACTGACATACATTTCAGTTTCAGACTTCAATCACATCCATCAGTAAATGCATGCCAATACAAATCCTATTTAGGTTTATAAACACAACATTTAAAATCTGTCTACATTTTCAGCTTTTTGTCCCACTCCCACCATCAGTATCTGAAGTCAGTAAATAATGGCATACATTTGAGTTTCAGACTTCACACTCTTCATAAGATCCATGATGAACACAAATCCTGTTATTCACGTCTTCATTTATAAAAGCAAATGTTTTCTTAAATCTGCCCCTATTTTGTTGGCCTTTGTCCAACTCCACCACCACCATTGTGAATACAGTTTCAGACTTTGATCACATCCTTCACAGAACACATGCCAATATAAATCCTACATTTATAAAAGAGGTATTTAAAATCTGTCCCTTATTTTTTTGGCCTTTGTCCCACTCACTCCCACCACCAGTATTGTGAAGACAGAGTCACTAAATAATGATGACATACATTTTTGTTTCAGAGACTTCAATCACACATTCCTTCAGAAAATGCATGCTAACACAAATCCTAAGTTTAAAGCAATATTTAAAATCTGTCCTTATTAGTTTGACCTTTGTCCTGCCACTATATTACATATTGTGAACTGAAGAATAAGTCACTAAATAATACAAAATAAGACTTCACAATATCACATTCATCAGAATATGCATGGTAACACAAATCCTGTTATACATGAACTTTCTACATTTATAAAAGCAGTATTTAAAAAGTAGAATCTGTCCCCAACATGGTAAATAATGAATGATTGATTGATGATGACTGAATGTCGCCCTCTCTTAAAGCAAGCCAAGGCAATTAGCAGGATGGAAAAGCATTAAAGCAACCAGGTACAGGAATGGTCTCTGCCTTGTGTTCTTTGACTGACACACACAGCGAGCAATTTATTTAAACAAAAAATAAATTAACCAAAAACAAACCATTTGGCACCAAAACTAAAGCCCTGTGATTGCCTTCACTGCATTGCCCCTCCACCTGCACAGTCAATCACAAGTCTTTGGGGAAGTGCCCATGCATGATGATGTAAAAAGTGGGTTGGAGGCATGCCAGAGTGTCTCAGATGTCCATGTAGGATATTTTTGTCCTTACTTTCTGCTTGCCTTAAAGGGAAATAAAATATATGTAAATATCTGTATTCTATAAATAAAAAAAAAAATTGTCCTTAATTCTTTGGTGTGGATTGTGCCATAGATAAGACAGTGCCTTTGGTGGTTGCCCCTCTCACCCCACCCTCTGGGGTAATTGCCCCTCTCAACCCACCATTGCTGTACTACTGTTTATCCTTTGATGCTGTCACTCGTTCTACTTTTAAAACATTTCAAAAATTAGACTCGGTGATCTTTAGAATCAGTGTGATTGTTTATTTCCATAGCTAATTTAGCAAGAAAAACTTTCAGGTATCTAATGGCAAATCCATTTCTGACATAGCTGACCTTATTAGAGAAGTACCACAGGGTCCTTCCTTGTAGCCACATAATGTTCTCTATCTTTTTTTGGATAGTTTTTCCTTAGACCTCTGTATCTTATATTTGGCAATGGAAATTGATGATGTCCTACTCTAACAATGACAAATCACCTATTTCTGTCTTTCTGACCCCTCAGCCATTATCACCCCATTAAGTTGTTTAGCACAGATAAAGGATATTTCTTTCTTAGCTAAAACCTTGGAACATCACTTTATACTTGACACCACAATTAGCCAAACTTTCCTTCTCTCTTCTTTTTTATTTTCACTTCTTTATCCTAGATGGGGGCACCTCCTAGTTCATGGCATTAGTACGGTTATCTGGTTATCCTCATTTTTCAAATTTATTAACGTTGTTAAGGAGCTCACTGACCTACAATCCTGTATTTTATTGATTGATGATGACTGAGTGCATTTGCAGACACAACAGATGTGCTAGATCTTCATGCCCAAATTACCCACCAGGCGTGCTCTGTAGACTAAAGCCTGTAGTGTATTCACACCACAAGGAAAGAAGAGTCAGAATGTATTTTTATACAAAAAAAAAATAGATAAATTAAAACAAGTTTCCTCGATACAATAGTAAGATACATCCTTGGCTGTCAGCTAAGGATGGCTTGTCCACCTTCCTGAAAATTAATGTTAGAAACCCAACTCTTACATACCAAAAGCTGTTTCCAATTAAGATGAGTGCCGTTATATAGACAGAAGCCTGTAGCCTCAACAGTAATGCATCCTATGCTGTTAAGTCAGACCCAGCTATATTCTAGTAACCACATGAACACCCTACTTTTTGCCATACATGCCTCTCTTTCAAGACAGTTTTCCACTTTTCTTTTATTGTAAATTGTCATGCTTTCCTGATATCTCAAACATACATACATGCGTACACACACATGCATACCTACTGACTGCTGAGAGTCTCCAATCTACTTACCTTATGTCTTTATGGTACATGTGTACAGCAAGTAGAGGGGGTCTAAATGAATGAAGGTCTTCTGTAAGTATGTTTCCCTTTTCATTTTTGGTCATTTGAGGTTGGTGTATCATTTGAGTCTAGCCAGATGACACATAATGAGACAAGAGTTAGGGTGGGCTTCCTCGGGCCTAATCAGCATTTGCTGGTGGTGCATAAGTGCGCTATCAGCATTGCTTTATGAAAAAATGCCGATAACTGCATTTGCAGACACAACAGATGTGCTAAAGCACTTCATGTTGTTGTTGATTGTCTTTCGGCTTTTCCCGGTTAGGGGTCGCCACAGCGGAACTCTGGTCCGCTAATGATTGGCAGTAGATTTTCACGAATGCCGAGGTGCCAGCTCGACAGCCAACATTCAATGAAGACACGCCCATTTACGCATGTCTTTCGAATGCCCATCCAACTGCGGGGAGGACATGCAGACTCCACACAGAAGGCACTCCCCCACTTCAGCCGAGAATCGAACGGGAGAGCCTCTTGCTGTGAGGCAACAATGCTACCTCTGCACCACTGCGGATGTTTGCTGAAACACTCCATGTGTGGTGATTTAACTCTATTTTTGCAACTGCTTGTCACATTTCCAGCAAGCATCCTGCTGGAGTTTCACATCAGAAGGGAGACTTTTTTTTCAGAATCTCTTAAAGCATAGTTGTAGAATATTGTGAAAATGTCTTTGCAATATATACACACACACACACACACACACACACACACACACACACACACACACACACACACACACACACACATCTGTATCAGCAGTTTTTTATCCTTTCAACATGCAAAATCTTTTTTTTATCATTTTTACACGTGCTTTCATTTCTTTGCTACATAGGTCAACTGCTTTATATTACATTTTAGCAATGCATTAAAAAAAAAAACATACTCCAGCTCTTGCCACTGTGTGATTATATTATTGGCTTTATAAGCAATCACTCATATTTGAATACTTGGGACATTTCATGGTCTGCACTTCTACTGCTAAAAAATGTGCAACTGCATGGAACCACATCAACCAAATTCCTTTTTGATCATTTAATACAATGTTCTGGACTCAGATGAATACAGTGCTTTTGCACTTTCTTCTCGTTTGTGGGGATCTCTTTCCAGATACCTTTTTGGGGACTTCTTTGACATAAATGTTGCCTATAAGCATCTCAAACATTGTATTTAATGCAGTCTGTTTGTCACTCATTTTGACTAGCTGTTTCTAGTTTCTTCTTAGCTGCTATAGATCAGAGTGCACGTGCTGTGTACTGTATCTTTAAGAAGCATGTCAAAGACATAACCTGCATGCATAAATGTCAAGCATGTGCCATTCCTAGTACCATTTTGAGAGTGCAGCCAGAGTAAGCATGTATGATTCCAGCATTTAGTTTGTATATAACTTAACTTGGTCAGTAAATTTCTATCATGATGTGTTTGTATAAAATAAAGCTGCTTGAACAGAACCCACAAAGACTCTTCTATTGTGTTCAAAGTAGGAGAGTGACAGCCGCTACCGTACCTCCTAACTGTCCAGATTTTTGCAGAATTATCAGATTTTTGCATAATATTTTTTGTCTGTTCCTATTTGTGATTTTCTAGCAAATCAGTGAGAATTGAAGTCACTGCATAATGTCAGACTTTTGAGTTTCAGACTTCATGTTATTCAGAAAATGTATGCCAAAACTAAGTCTTACTATTCTAGCAAATAAGTTTAGAGGAGCAATATTTAAAATGTGTTCCTATGTTTGGGCCTTTATTTCTCCCATTACTTTTGGCCTTGTCCAGATATATTGCAGTAGGAGGTTGAGAAGTACAGCAGCTATCTATCTTTAGCATGAGCAGAAAAGGTGTCCGTTCACAGTTCACAACCAGTACAATGCTGGCTGCTTTAATGTGGAAGTTTGGTCTACTCTGACTTTATCTCTTTATTGAAAAGAGGGCAGACACTTTGCTCTTTTATCACAATGTAATTATTTCACTGTCTCAGTCTCTGAAATTACATATTTAAGTTGAAATAAATAAGTAGAAGAAAGCAGTAATACTTTTTTTACCATTAATCGATGAGCAAGCAACTATTTCTGTAATCCAGTAAAACTAGATGTACATCTACATAAATGGCATGGTTAATGTGTATACTTTTTCATGTGAATTGTCAGTTACATCTGCTTTGTTGACCATTAAGCAAGTCTTTCGTACAGATAACTAATTTTCTTGATTCTGTTCAACGCTGTAGTTTTTTAGACTGTACACTCATTTCTTCCGATTTACTCACTTTAGTAAGATGACTTCTTTAGTCACAACTTCTGTACATAGGATTAGTTACAGTATATCGCTTTGTCACAGCAACACTTGTTGCATGCATCTTTTCTTGTGCGTATTTGTCTTGTTTTCCCGTATCTGTCAGAGATTACTGAATTCATTTTCATTTTAAATTTTGCTTTTTATCTTTTTCTTTTTTTGTCTTAAAGCCACACTGCACACAACCAAATCATCAGTGAGCTTTTTTAATTGTGACAAGGTAATTTCACATGCTCTGCATGCATTGCTCATTGTAATGCAAGGTAACTTCACATGCTCCGTATACATTGCTCACTTTAATGCAAGGTAATTTCACATACTCTACATACATTGCTCACTTTAATGCAAGGTAATTTCACATGCTCTACATACATTGCTCACTTTAAGGCAAGGTAACTTCACATGCTCCGTATACATTGCTCACTTTAAGGCAAGGTAATTTCACATGCTCTACATACATTGCTCACTTTAATGCAAGGTAATTTCACATGCTCTACATACATTGCTCACATTAAGGCAAGGTAATTTCACATGCTCTACATACATTGCTCACTTTAAGGCAAGGTAATTTCACATGCTCTACATACATTGCTCACTTTAAGGCAAGGTAATTTCACATACTCTACATATATTGCTCACTTTAATGCAATGTAATTTCACATGCTCTATATACATTGCTCACTTTAAGGCAAGGTAATTTCACATGCTCTACATTCATTGCTCACTTTAATGCAAGGTAATTTCACATGCTCTACATACATTGCTCACTATAAGGCAAGGTAATTTCACATGCTCTACATACATTGCTCACTTTAAGGCAAGGTAATTTGACATGCTCTACATACATTGCTCACTTTAATTCAAGGTAATTTCACATGCTATACATACATTGCTCACTTTAAGGCAAGGTAATTTCACATACTCTACATACATTGTTCACTTTAATGCAAGGTAATTTCGCATGCTCTACGTACATTGCTCACTTTAATGCAAGGTAATTTTACATGCTGTACATGAATTACTCACTTTAATGCAAGGTAATTTCACATGCTCTACATTGCTCACTTTAATGCAAGGTAATTTCACATGCTCTACATACATTGCTCACTTTAATGTTCAATGTGATTCTTTCAGTTATATGCCCATTACCTGATCTTTTTTTTTTTGTTTCGAGGGGGCATGCTTTTGTACACCTTTTGATACTGCGGACAGTTATGTCTTGCATTAATACATCAAGCAAATCAACAAATTCATTTTCTTTAGCTCCAGTCTTTAATTCAGAAAGGATGCATCACTAGACTTGTTTGGACCTTTTGTTGTCATTAAAACAAAATGTTGAACAAACAACAGACTTACCCCAGCTCTGTGTGGGACACGGAGGGCTAAATCCCTGACTGTGACTCAGATGACCAGTCATGAGTAGCTGGTCAGGCATTGGATGAGCCAACGATGGGGAGGATGTAAAATGAGTGGCTGCAACTTGCCCATCCTTTTGCAGAGGGCATGGTGGCTCCTGATTGATTCCCCTGCCTATCTAGTGATATAGGTAGAGGCCTAATAGTAAAGAAGGCAGATGCCAGTATGAGGATGGAACTGAGCTGCAGCTACCTAAGCCACTGATGGTGACTCTTGTCTGTGCATGCGTGAGAGCAAGGATTTATAGACAGTGTGGCATGGGTAGTCCCTGCAATGATGGTGTGCATCTCAGTATCAGGTGTGGGGATAGCAATTAACTTACAAATATCACCGTTGCTTACATCCTACCTGGTATGAATGATGTGACAAAAAAACCCCATGTCTGACTGGATGATGGTCTCATTTGGATGGCTTGACCTACATTGTACTGTACTGGGTACATCTCTAGTTATGTAGATGAATGGATTGAGTCTTATAAGGAGAGACTTGATGGCTAGCAGGCATGGGCATAAAAAGTACCAGTAAAAATGGAGTAAAAAACAGCAGATTCTTTCCCTGTTCAGAATAACTCTGGGACATTTGCTTCTTTAGCTTTCTTTGGTTTCACAAATTAATTAGAAGAGGCCTGTTAATATCCAGGTAGACATGTTTTGCTATTTCTCCAATCTTAGGAAGAACTGGTGATTATAAAACACTAAATCCCACTGACTTATTTAAAATTGCTTGCTCTATCCTTTATCCAGTAACAAAACATGCCTCTAAGGTCCATGTATTAGTTAGTGCAAAGAATTGACACAGCTGCCACTGACATGAAATACGAGTCTGCTTCCTTTTCCTTTCAGGGTCACTTTTTCCTCCCTTTGCTGCATTTTTTGGGCCATGTGAAAGTATTATCATTGCCAGTCTAGTCTTGTCTTTACTCGCTGAAGAGCACTGAACCATACCTCTCAACTGTACAGATTTTCGCAGAATGTCCATATTTTTGCCTCATATTTTTGGCACATTTAAATAAAATTGTGTTTTTCTGGTAAATTATTGGCAAATTATTAAAGACTAAAGTTAGAAATAAATGACAAACATTTGAGTTTCAGACTTGGGTCTATGTTATATTCTCGAAAGCCGACAATGTTGAATCTGACATTGTCGACACAAGAATATCGAACGCTCAGAATCTCGAGCATGTAAACGGAAATCTCCATAAGGGTAAATTTCCGTTTACTGCAATGTAGTAGGGTCTCAGAGTTGGTATATTTAAGTAGTGGGGGGTGTGGGGGGTGCAGGGCGGCTTGCCCCCCTACATAAACCTGTTTGGGTACTTTTTTTCTTTTTATTTTGTCTTTTTATAAGGCCGATGTTTGAAGACATCAACCATATGTTGTTCAGTGTTTTCAAACGTCGATCTTATAATATAGACCCTCAGACTTCATACACTTTGGAAAATTCATGTTAATGCAAAACCTATTCTATCACCCTTCTAAGTTTGTAAGAGCAATATTTAAAATTCTCCCTATTTTTGGGCCTTTGTCCCCCTTTTATTTATGGCTTTGTCCAGATTTCCTGCTCAAAAAGGTTGAGAGGTATGCACTGAACACACAGCACTTCAGTCCAAGTAAACATCTCATAGACACTAAAATGAAGCTTCAGTTATCTATAGCCCAAACAGAAGCAGTCAGCAGTGATCAATAAGAGGTAACTGCTAAACCCTAACTAGATTAGTAAGCGACTTATTCAGTGTGATTCCATTCCGTAATATTCTAATCATTGCCTGTGCTGTAAAGTAACCTACAAGTCATTTACATTTAACAAACTGGAACTGGATGCTTTACCACTCTCTGATGTAATGCATACTTCTGATTAATTCATTTAAATGTTTAATATTTCTTGGCTGACCTATACTAGAGCTACATCGAATGATAGTATAGAGAGCAAAGAGATTAACAGCTTAATTGATTGATAAACATTTCAAATAAATATGTTGAAAATGTTTTTTTTTTTTTTGGTTCTTCAGACCTCATGTTTACTAGCCCAGTCCCAAGTATCTCACATCCATGTCAGCTCCATCAACCATTCCCCTACATCCCCAGACTTACCCCAGTGTTGCTGAGGCTAGTTTTGGATTGTAATGGTACTATGCAGGCTGGGTGCTTTTTTTTCTTTCCTACTTAGGAGGAAGACAACCAGTTCATTGTTGCTATGGATTGAATTCCAAGAGGCAGATGCTTGTTAACGGAGGGAGTTTTCTACAGCAGAGAGAATTGACGTCTGTGTAGGAGGAGCTTGTCATGGTTACATAGTGTCAGGGTGTTTCTACAAAAATGATGTAGGCTATGAAGGGGGGGGGCAATAGCTGCCATTGAAGTGTTTATATATAAGTGTGTTGAGGAGTACAGAGGCTCTGGAGAGAACTGGAAATAAGATTTTTTTGTTGTTAATGGTAAGGCAGTGGTAATTCATTAGTATTTTAGTTTAATGAATTTTAGTGCTTTATTCTCTGCCTTTTTAAAGTGATCCATGTTCTGCACAGAGATGAAGATGGTAACAGAGAGAGGTGTCTACTGTGGTAAGGAAGGCATTCTATGTCACACACTTCATTAGCAAAGGCATTGCATCAAAAGAGAAAGAGGCCATAACTCCCCTGTACTCAAGCCCCATCAGGCCAGTATTTGAGTACAATGTAGCAAATTGAGAGTTTGTTAAGGACAGTCTTGTTCAAATTCGAGAGTAGAGGGGATGCATATAGAAGGGTTGAAAGAAGGTGAGAGCGAGCTATGGCAATTTTAGCTGGAGGGGTTAGGAAGGCTTTTATTCTGTAAAGTGACCCTAGTTTTTTATTGATGGTCGTCGAGGAGCTCTCTGATTATGTAGCCCAGGCAGGTATGACCCTGACCTTGAGCAGTATCCTACCTTCACCTAGAATGATGCCACAATACAGTGATAAGATGATCAGCTTTAATAATTGGCTTAAATTCTGGTGTCATTCAAAGGGGATCCAATGTCTGTCTGCCTGGGATGACATGCTGGACAAGCCACGCTGCTTCACAAGGGACGGCTTGCACCTGTCACCCCTGGGCTTCCGGATATTGGCAAAGGCTCTTGCCACCCCATAGTGCCTTTTTAGGCAAGGCTCAAATTCTAAACCTACCACCCTAGAACACCAAAAGGAAAAAACTAAGGGTAATGCTGCTCAATGCCAGAAGTCTCAATCTCAAGATGCACGACTCGAGGCCCTTCTCAATATGGAGAACATCGATGTCTGTGCTGTGACAGAAACCTGGTTCAAGGCTCCTGAGAGCACCCCAGCACTAACAGGTTTCACCTCATATCATACGCCCGCCCCAAAATCCGGACAACACCAAGAAAGGAGGGGTGTCCATATTCATAAAGGACACCCACACCTCAAGGTTGGTGGCAACGCACGATGCATCGGAGACCATCCAGGTGCAATTAACCATAGGCAAGACTGCTCTGCAATTTGTAGCATGTTACAGGCCACCCTCTCAAACTCTGGAACCTCACATGGCCTTCCTGAAAACATTGGAGGGGATAAATGTATCTCCAAACACCATCATACTAGGTGACTTCAACTACCCTAATATAGACTGGGAACACTACTCAAGCCCGAACACTCTAACCCAAAGATTCCTGGAGTTCATAAACTCAAATGCCATGGAACAACTAGTCACCATCCCCACAAGAGGTGAAAACATACTTGATCTCATCATCACGAACATGGGATCAAAATGTTCAACACCGAAGTATACCCTCACTGGTGAGATCAGATCATAAACTAATCTCGCTGGAGGTCCTCATCCCGCCCCACCTGAAACAAAAAGACCACAGTGAAAAACTTCTCAAAAGCCGATTTCACACTTCTAAAAACTAGTGTGGTCTCCTTTAAGGCCCCTGAGCCAGTGGTAAACATTACTCAAACCGCTGAATCACTTACAAATGCCTTCTACCAGCACCTACAGGACTGCATGGATCAGGCAATCCCAAACAAAACTAAGACTCTCTGTACCAAAGGCAAGCGTCCAGTCTGGTGGACCCCAGCCATAAACAAGCTCTACAACAAAAGGAGGAAGCTACTACAAGATAGAGCAAAATCCTTGAAAGGTAAGACACCTTTGATCATTATAAGTAAAAAACTAAGAGCTCTCATAAAATCATCCAAGGCAAATTTTGAGAGAAAAATCGCCAAGGACTCTAAAGACAATCATAAGGCCTTCTTTAGCTATGTTAGAAACCTAGGAGGAAACTCCCAGATATGCTCAGAATTAGTTCAAAATGATGTGAAAATTACTGAACCTACACACATTGCTAACATACTGGCTGACAGGTTCAGTGCAAACTTCTCCCCTCCCCCAAAAGGAGAGATATCTATTCCAGAGGATTGTAGCCCCCAAACATCTCCAACGCCCAGGTGAGAACTGCCCTCACTAAGGCAAAAACACAGCATCCATGGGACCGGATGGTGTCCCCGGCTGTGTGCTTCATGAACTCAACGAGGAATTAAACCCACAGTTAGGACAGCTGTTTAATCTTAGCCTCACCTCAGGATACGCACCCAAGGAGTGGCGACGGCGACTGTGGTCCCACTTCATAAGGGCGGTGCCTCCACAGACCCTGGAAATTACCGCCCATTAGCTTGACAAGCCTTATCTGCAAAGCCATGGAGAGGATCATAATGGAACTCATAAATAAAGACATAGGGAACTTGCAGACTTTGGATCCAACCCAGTTTGGCTTTGTCAAAGGCAGATCCTGCCTCTTAAACTTGGTTGACTTTTTCGAGACAGTCACCAAGGCCATTGATGAGGGAAAGGCAGTCCATACAGCCTACCTCGACCTGGCAAAGGCCTTGACACAATACCCCACTCAGGTATCATCGAAAAACTCATCAGCTTGAATGTAAACCCATACATCACAAGATGGGTTGCAAACTGGCTAAGCGACAGAACCCACAGGGTCAGAGTTGCTGGAGCCATGTCAGACTCAAAGCCTGTCACAAGTGGTGTCCCACAGGGCTCAGTCCTGGGTCCACTCTTGTTCGGCATCTACTTTTCTGAAGTACAAGCAAACACAGGAGGGTTATGGCTGACAAAGTTTGCAGATGACTGCAAACTGGGTGCCATAGTCGAAAACACATCTGACACAGATATCCTCCAGAAGGGCCTCACAGAAACGGATAACTGGTGCCAGAGCCATGGCCTGAAGTTAAACGCCAAAAAATGCATAGTCATACCCTTCGGGTAAAACAAGGTTACCCCTAGCTACCATATAGGTGATAATCCACTGAGCACAGAAAAAGTCATCAGGGATCTGGGGACCCAAGTTGACAGTAGTCTTTCGTTTTACACTCATGTTGCTAAAGTAGTTAGGAAAACCTTCTATATCGCCCACCTGATCATGAAGGGATTCACATCTAGATCAAGGGAGGTCATCGTCCCCCTGTACTCATCACTCATTAGACCTATGATTGAGTACAATGCCCGCTCGAATGTATCTGACCAGACACCTGATGCAGCTTGAAAGGCCCCAAAAGTTCCTCACCAAAAGGATAAAGGGTCTCAAAAATATGTCTTATGCTGCCCGACTGAAAGAACTCCAGCTTTATTCAGTCTCATACCGCTTGCTCAGAGGTGACCTGTGCCTGACATATAAGGCCATGTCAAACCCAGATTTGATGAATATGCTTCACCTCAAAAAAATCTAGATCCCTCAGAACCACAAGGGCGGAGACTTAAACCTTGACACGGTTATAAATAGAACGTGCTGGAGGGACAGATTCATCACCCAGAGACTCCCTATGCTGTGGAACAAAATCCCGGTACATGTGAGGCAGAGCACCTCGCTGGCATTGTTCAAGAGGAATCTTGACCAATGGATGGGAGATCGCAGATATACCCCAGGGATTACTTCAGTGTCACTGCTTGACAGAGGCACAGAAAAATGATAGGCATAGTTTTTATTCAAACTAAAGGGGTGGCGAAAGCCACATAACTATGGGCTAGGCTTATAAATGCCCTTGGGCAGATAGCCTAGTATGAACCTATGAACCTATGAACCTATGACAGTTTGGTTAACATGTAGGTCAAATTTGAGATTATTGTCTATGATGACACCTAATAGTTTTGTAGATGGGTCAGGGGAGATTATTGTGCCATCATTTGATTTTATGGTAAAGGTGAAAGCGGTAGACTTACATGTTGGTGAAAATAACAGCATTTTAGTTTTTTTGGGATTTAGGATCAGACGATGTTCAGAAAGCCAGTTTTCTATTGTATTAAAGGTGGTCTGGGTAGCTGAGCAAATCAGAGTAGAGTCATCAGCATATTGGATACAGCTGACTTTTGGGATGACAGTATAAAGGTCGTTAATGAAGATGGAGAACAGCAAGGGCCCTAGTATAGAGCCTTGTGGTACTCCGAGGGTGTTAGGTAGAAGGTTAGAGAGTTTGTTCTGCCAGAGGACAGCTTGCTGTCGACCATTCAGGTAGGATTGAAACCATTGGAGGGCTCCAGTATCTAGACAGAATGTTTGCAGGGTGTGGATTAAAAGTTGGTGATCAACCATATCGAATGCCTTGGAAAGATCCAAAAAGAGGGCTGAGGATATATAATTATTGTTGTGATTATGGTTTATGGTGTTAGTAAAGGCTAGGAGGGCTGAAGTAGTGCTGTAATGAGGACGGAAGCCATGCTGAGTGTCTGCCATAAGGCGATTTTGTATTAGGTGGTGCATGAGTTGTCTATGAATACATTTTTCCATAATCTTTGCAAGTGGAGAGAGTATAGCTATTGGCCTGTAATTGGAGAATTCAGTAGAGCTGCCTCCTTTATGAAGTGGGATTACATAGGATATTTTCCAGATGGTGGGAATTTTAGCTTCTACTATGGTTCGATTGATTAGTATTGAGACGGGGTAAGCAATAGCATCTGCTGATTTTTGTAGGTACTCGGCAGGGAGTTGATCAGCAGAAAGTGTAGTGGGTTTTAATTTTTTGATCAAGGTATGGATAAGTGAAGTGGCGACTGATTGGAAGCTGAACGCAAGTAGGTTTCTAGGGGTGCTACTTTCAGGACCAGGGGAGCTAGGAGGTAGTTGGCTAGCTAGGGCTTGAATTGTCTCAGTAAAGAATTGGTTAAAACTATCAGAAACATCTTCAGGGGTTTTATCAATAGTAGCAGCAGGGATTGGGGTTGAAGTTTGTCCAGGATGTAATAGATTTATTTTATTTTTATTTTATTTTACATTTGTTGACCGGGCTAGTCCAGCTGGATTAATGTCCATTTTCAGTGGAGGCCCGGGGAGAAAAGCTCCAGAGGTAAAAACAATTTTAAAAATACAATTAATTCATAGTACAAAAGTGTTATGCAATGGGAAAAATAAAATGTAGTCACATTTATTATAGATCTTAGTGAACTAAAAAAGCTAACTTAGAATGTGAGGCCTGAGGAGAAAAGCTCCAGAGGTAAAAAAACAATTATACAAATACAAATAATGCATAGTACAAATGTGTTGTACAATGTATAAAAAATAATATGTAAACACCTATATGATAGATCTTAACTTACCTAAAAAAGCTAATATTAGAAGGAGATTTAGAGAAAGGATAACTACTAACAATACAGGAAGGAAGGTAGGAAATATTAGAGTGAATCTAGTAATATTTACAAAGAAAAGGGATATTTTGTCAAGTGAAGAGTTGAGGTAGATGGGGGGGGGGGGTCCAAGTGGCTAAGGAAGGTTTATGATAGAGTAAGGTGCAAGTAAGTTAATCTGGGTTGGTACAAGAGCAAAGCCAGAAATTATTAAGATGTCTTAATAGTTGTTTCTTGAAGAGTGGAAGAGTGGGCAAAGAAGAGATGTCAGATGGAAGATTATTCCATATTTTACCTACTGAGTTAGAAAAAAGGGAGTTGCCTTCAGAATTAATAGTTCTAGTAATATTAACAAGATTTAGATTATTTAAACCTGCCCAAAACTTCTGAGGGTTATTTTGATTTGCTGCCTGTAAATTACAGTAGTATTGTTTTTTGTCTTGTAAAATTGATTTTTTTGGTTTCGTTCCTGGATTGCCTGTATTTAATGTGATCTTGAGGGTCTTTAGAAGAACGCCATAAAGCCCATGCTTTGTTTCTAAGGGTAATTTTGAGTTTAGACTCTATAGAAAGCCATGGTGCAGTTTTTGCCTTGGTTCTCTTTGAACGAACAGGTGCATGCAAATCAAGGATCTCAAGGAATTTGTTGTTAAAGTACGCTACTGCTTCCTCTAAGGGGGGGGTGTTTTAGAATAGACCAATTACATGAGTTTAGTTCTTGTTGGAATTTGGCAGGGTCAAAGTTTTTATTGTTTCTAACCTTTCTGAGTAAGGGTTGTTGGGAATTAATGGTTTTGTGCTTAATTACATATGTGAGAAGGTGATTGCTTAGGCCATTAAGGAGGGTACCAGATGTGTACAGTTGGGGGTGACTGTTTATGAGTACCCAGTCAAGTATACTTTCTTTTTGGTTGGGTTTACCTATCCTGGTAGGGGTGGATATGATTTGTGTAAATGCATGCAGGTTAATATGGGTGGTTGAGGATTCTAAGGAACAGGTGCCCCAGTCTATGTTAAAGTCTCCAAGTAGTAGGGTTTCTTGGGGGTAGTGACATGATAACCAGTGCAGGATATCTTCAAATGTAGATATATTGTTACCTGGGGGAATGTACATACAGATGATATTAATGCATTTATTTTTATTAAGTTGCAATTTGGTGGCAAGAATCTCAGAGTTATTAATCTGAGGAGGTTGTATTACATCTATGGTGACATTCAACTCAGATTTATAGAGTACAGCTACCCCACCCCCCCTTTCTCAAAGCATGATCCAGCCTGTGTATGTTGTACCCAGGTGGTAACACTTCATTGTCTTTAGTGTTAGGTTTTAACCAGGTTTCAGATAAACAGAGAATCTCAGGGGAGTGGACATCCAGAAGTGCATGCAATTCATGTACCTTGTTATTAATGCTTCTAATATTGAGATGACAGACTAGGAGAGAGTTAGTTGGCCTATTAATTTTAGGTTTGTAGCTTAGATTATAAGTAGAGGGGGTATGTGTATCTGAAGTGAGTGGGCCAGGGTTGGGGTGAATATCACCACCGAGTATTAGGTTGACTCTATACGTGGTGATGAACTTCAGGAATTTGTTTATTAGTTTGTGGTAGTGTTTAGATCTAGAGCTAATGTGCCTGGGGTTGAGATGTTGATAGACTGAACAAGATGTTGGATAGGACCTGGTACTGTAAGTATGCTTGAAGGTGGGAGGATTTACAGCTGGGGTGATAGTATGGCCTTTTGGGACCTGAAATCCCGTAAGAAACTGGTTTTCATAAAAGGTAAGGAGGTATGGTGTGAACAAGAGGGGTGTGAACAAGAGGGGTAGTAAAGAAGAGTATATCATTATATGTGATTCAGCTAGTGAGTGAAGGAACTGTTTTACCTGGTGATGCAACACCAGAAGATAGAGTGGTGAGGTAAAGGTACTGGAAGGGGGATGGGAGAATGCCAGATGAAAGCTAATAGGTGCTATTAAATGTAGGTAGTAGAATAGGGGTGGGTGGAATTATCCCAGATGAAAGCAGATAGGATCTAGAAAGTGGGGGAGTGGCTATAGTACTATAAATTTAGAGGTACTGGGGGGCGGGAGGGAATTGGGGGCAGGGAGGGGAGCGAAGAGAGCCCGAGCGTAGCAGGGCTATTGCAGTTTACAAGGTTTCCTAAGGTGTCCTAAAGCTATAAGGTAAGTATTACAGCTCTAATGTAAGAGTCGATTTACTACAGTTACAGGGGAAGGAGGCAACCACTCAAGTAGAAACAAAGAGCCCTATGGCTGACCACTATGGTGACCTGCTTAATTACAAAGCACTGTAAGTGAAAGCTTAACAAATGCTTTTTGTGTATAACCTACTCTGTTTAAATGTTGAGAGAAACTGATTGCAGTCCTGCAGACACCGTTTTGTAGGGAACTGTAGAGTTCAACTAGGAAAAGAGAAAAGCAGAAATTCTAGGGTAAGCATGAAGGCAACAACAGGCAGTTATTATATAATAATGTATTCAAAAAGGTTTGGTGGGGGGGGGGGTAAAGTAGCATACTTCAGAATGAACTAAGATTTATAGCTAAGAAACCTAAGCAAGAGAGCAATGCAGTAAATAAACATTTGCCAGATTTTAAAGATATACCAGAAAAACTAAATCAATTATTTACAATTGTACAACTGGAAAATTGCCAGTAAAAGCACTTCAGGTATAGCTAGCCCAAGTTATTCAAGTCATAAAAGCACTTCTTCAATGAGTGTGTGCAATTTAAACATTAAAAAACACATGCAGGAAGGAGGAGCTCTGATTATACACTTTCTCTAGGTACAGGTTCAGTTTAAACACAAATATTACCACAGAAATGCAGTAAAGTCACTAGCTACTTATAGAGCCTCTGAAAAACAAAATAGAGCAGTCTGTGCAGAACCAGAATTTAGCAGCAGGTCATTCAGTTACACAAAAAACAGTAAAAGATCCATACAATGAAGAAACTTACACTGAGTCACACCAGATCAGCCAAGGGGGGAAGAGAGAGGGAAATCCTAAGCACCTAGATTTGAAAATGAAGCCTGTACTGAATTGTAGCAGTTTAACCTGTTTGAGGAAAGAGGGGGGTGGGGGAAAAGAGAAGGCAGTGGGAGTGGTTACAGTTAATACCCTGATTGACTCAAGACACCACACCAGAGGCAAGTTGAATGTAAGGGCCTAAAATCTGCACTCAGCACTGTGTTATTTACACTCAGTACTTTAATGTTACTTGCACTCAGCACTGTAATTTCACTTATGTTTAGCAGGAAAGACAGACCAACAGTATACAAGTTTGGCAATTTTTACAAGGGTTGCTTGTTCAAATGTCAGGCTATTGCAGTTTACAAGGTTTCCTAAGGTGTCCTAAAGCTATAAGGTAAGTATTACAGCTCTAATGTAAGAGTCAATTTACTACAGTTACAGGGGAAGGAGGCAACCACTCAAGTAGAAACAAAGATGGTGACCTGCTTAATTACAAAGCACTGTAAGTGAAAGCTTAACAAATGCTTTTTGTGTGTAACCTACTCACAAAATTAATTACATAAAATATCCTGATTCAGTGAGAAAACCTGTGTCCCTGGGCTTCTCCCCATCAAGGTCACACAATGTGTGTGTAGGTTATTCATTTTAATAGAAGTGACACAACTTGCTAGTGGTTCTTGATTAATGAACTGCTTGCTCAGACTGGAACATGTCAAACAGTGCTTTAAAATTACTAATTTTCCTAGTTGCCATCAAGATATTTAATGTGTACTAGACAGTCGTGCTTAAGTGCTCAATACATTTAAATATTATTTGTTCAGTACGAAAATCTCACTATTGATGGATTTCATAAAGGTCATATTTTGAGAATAGGTAATTACCCGAACTGCCTACGTATATATGTGTGTGTGTGTGTGTGTGTGTGTCTGTCTGTGTGTGTCTATGTGTGTATATATGATAGATACATACATTTATATGGCATCAGTACTGATCCCCAAATGAAAATGTAACTAAATCAGTAACGGCTGGGCATACTTACGCGAAAGTGCTTTTCAACGAAGAAGCACTTTTGCGTAAGTATGCCTGTTGCGGAGGTCATACTACTGTGCGGATAAGGAAAATTCCCTTTTCCCCACTGTAGTGCGATCTCAGAGTGAGAATATTAAAGTAGGAGGATGTGGGGGGGGGCACATCCCCCCAGATGGGGTGCGGGGAGGCTTGCCCCCTGCAAAAACTTTAATGTAATTTTTTTTTTTTTGCTTGTTTAACACACTTTAGCAAAAGTACTTTTTCGGTGAAGTGTGTTCAGTGATAGTAGATTCGGACTGTTGAACTTTCATTCAACAGTCCTAGATCCATACACAGATATATATACATATATATATATATATATGGGTCTACCTGACAACGTCGAAAGCTTAGAACGCCGACAATGAGAACGCCAGAAGATCGAAAACTGAGAAGACCGACGGATGAAAACCCCGACGTTGAGAACACCGACATGGGAAAAGGCTGTGTAAGTATGCGGTAGTGACGGACGTTAGGGTGCGAGTAAGGTAAGTGTGCGATATTGACGGTCTCTAGGGATAGGGGTGGGTTAAGTGAGTTAGGGTTAGGGCGCGGGTTAGGTGAGTGTGCGATAGTGACAGTCTTTGGGTTAGGGGTGGGTTAAGTGAGTTAGGGTTAGGGCACGGGTTAGTTAAGTGTGCGATAGTGATAGTCTTTGGGTTAGGGGCAGGTTAAGTGAGTTAGGGTTAGGGCGCGGGTTAGGTGAGTGTGCGATAGTGGCAGACCTTAGGGTTAGGGTTTGGGTTAAGGTTGTAGGTAGTTGTGTATGTGAGGTTTAGTGTGGGTTTGTAAGGATTTTGGTGTGCTTGTGTTGTGTGTGTGCTTTTTGGACAGGGGATTTGTTTTGTTTGTTGATTGTCGGGATTATGGTGTGTCGGGCATGTGAGGTTTCGTGTTTGTGAACTGTCGGTTATGTGGTGTCGGTGATTTTGTTGTCGGTGTTGTGGTGTGTCGGTGTTGTCAGGTAGATCCATATATATATATATATATATATATATATATATATATAGCGCTATATACTCCATCTTATAAACTTATACCATCTCACTATGAACTCTTCATTACTACTTACACTTCTCATCCCCTCTACCACCGTGTTAACTCTAATTCTACTATACTATACTACCTCCTATTCCTCCACTCCTCTTCCCCCTTCTCTCATGTCCCACTACACCTCTTCCAGCCCCCATCTCTCCCTCACAATACCTCACTTCCATACCATCTCAGCCTCATTAGTCCAACCCAATCACCTCTACTACTTCAAAGTAAAGATCTTACCCACCTTAACAAAACACAACTTCCCTAAACCTCTTTCATATCATCCCCCACACTCCAAAGGAAAACTAAATCACCTACTACCCTCTTTCTTCATCCACTTAGTTCTAGCAGGTGATATACACCCTAACCCTGGACCTAGTTCCACTAACAACCTCATCCTTCCAAAAACTACCAGCCTCAAATGTCTTAAATTAGTTACTCTCAATGCCTAAAGTTTATGAAATAAAGCAACTAGCTTCCATGCCTGGCTTTTAACCAGAACCAACCTGACATAGTATCCGTCCCTGAGACTTGGTTAAAACCATACATCTCTGACTCAGAAATTCTACCCCCTGATTACCAAGCCATTAGCTATGACCGCATGAATAGAAGAGGTGGAGTAGCAGCCTTGATATTCTCTAACATACTCCCCATTATTCCATACCCAAATCCCACCCCCCATTATTCCATACCCAAATCCCATTCCTCAATTTAACAATGCAGAACTTGTAATAGGTGTGCTACAAATGAATAAACATAAATGTATCTGCATCACATCCCTCTATATTCCCTCAGGTAACAACACTACTACTTTAGAAGAAATCCTCCAATGGGCCTCAACTAATATTAACCTAGAGACCTACATTCTAGGTGATGTTAACTTAGACTGGAATAAAATTAACAACCAAAATCCCACCATATCTGTCAATCTCTTCAACTTTACCCAATTTACTAACTCTATCACCAGACCCAACAAAACCAATCCTCCAGGATCCACTCTGGACTGGATCTTAACTACCCACGCTAACAACATATTAGACTCATGCATCCTTCCTGACTCTGTTAGTGACCACCTGCCTTTATCCTCTGAGCAACCATTTCCTCCCCTCACCAGCACCAGTATATACATACTCATAACTTTACAAACTTCAACCCTACAACCTTCTCTAACACCCTCAAACAAACCAACTGGAACACTCTAAAAACACTCCCTCTAGATAATGCCGTTGATTATTTCAATTCCACCTTCCTAAATGTACTTAATACCTAAGCCCCTCCACGATCTATACGAGTCAAACCCAACCCCGCACTATGGCTAACCAAGGAAATCAAAAAAACTTATGCAACAACGAGATAAATGCTGGAAACTTTCTCAGCACAATAAAAATCCTGAAACCCTCCTTAAATATAAGCAATCTCACCAAAAGACATATAATCAAGGATAAACAATCACACTATATGAAACTCCAAAAACCCCAAACAATTCTGGAACTCCATCAAGTCACTGCTTCACCCAGGCACCAAAACAACCCTTGCCCTGATACTGCTACGACTGACCCAGAAATTGCCAGTCTCTTCAACTCCTTCTTTATTAACTCTGTAGCTGAACTAAGTCCTTCCCAAATACCCCCCACACACACGTTAGTCACTCTACCCCAGCCTCTCAACCCAACCCCCCCACCTTTGAACTTAAACCAATTTCGACCTCCTACATAAAAAAAACTCCTCAGCAAGCTAAAACCCTGCTCCAATGCCCCCAGATAACATTCCCTCTAAATTCTTAAAAATTGCTGCAGACAGATGGCATCACCCTCCCCATTAGCATCTTAATCAACAGATCCATACAAGAATCTTATGTCGCCAAGCTTTGGCGTGCTGCCTTTATACATCCTCTTCACAAAGGTGGTAAAAATAATAATACCTCAAACTTCCGCCTCATAGCCATCCTCTCCCCAATATCAAAAATATTTGAAAAATGCATTCACACCCAACTAATGCCCTTCCTAACTACAAACCATCTAATCTCACAAACCCAACATGGCGTCTGCCCTGGCCATAGCACTATTACTGCTCTCATCTCATTCTTAGATATAGTCAACCACGCCCGCGACTCTGGAAAAATAATTTCTACAGTTTTATTAGACCTCTCCAAGGCTTCCGACACTATCTCCCATACCCATCTTCTCAGCCACCTTGCTAATCTAAACCTTTCTCACAATTCCCTGTCCTGGTTTTCAAGTTACCTATCTGATAGATCTCAAGCTGTAAAATGGAAGAAAGGCACCTCAGACTTCCTTCCCACTCCTACTGGAGTTCCCCAAGGATCTATTATTGGCTCAATGCTATTTAACATCTTTGTCAATGATTTCTACTCGGCCATCCCAAATACAAAAATAGTACAATATGCTAATGACTCCACTTTAATCTGCTGTGCCACCAACTTCCCAGAACTTCAGTCATACACACAAACCGCCTTCTCTGCCTCTGAGGACTGGATGTTGCAAAACCATCCATCTCTAAATGCTAACAAATCCAAAATACTACTCTTCACTCCCTCAAAATCCTCCCCACATGATAAAAATTCTTTCCAAATTAGAAGTCACAGCAGTTCTACTATAGAAATCGTTCCCTATGCCAAACTACTTGGGGTCAGCATAGATGAACACCTAAAATTTGACACGCATATTCAACTAAATATCAAGAAAATACATCAAAAACCTGGCCTACTATACAGAAGCATCCACTATCTTACTCCTTCTACTAGACAAACCCTTGCCACTACCTACCTTCTCCCCTTTCTATTGTATGGTGCACCTATACTAATTAACCTATCTGCCTCCATCGCTTTCAAAATGGAAAGTTGTTGCAATAAAATCTCCAAATTTGCCATAAAAGCCAAATACTCCTCCCACCATTGCTCTGCCCTCCACTTACTTAACTGGCTTGAACTTCCCAACCATCTCGACTACCTCCAACTTACTACTCTCCATAGGCTATTATTTAACCCTACTATATGCCCTGCTCTCTCCAACATCCTACAACCTTACACCCCTAACAGGCCACTTAGATCTTCCCACCTAAACCTTATCACAGTCTACAAGCCAATCCGCCCTGCTGGACAGCACCTCCTGTCCTTCTCCCTAGCCAAAAAATAGAACTGTCTCCCTCCTTCTCTACATACTATTGACAATTGGGAGGGTGGCCTAATGGTTAAGGTGTTTGCCTTGCAAACATAAGGTGCAGGGTTTGAGTATCACAAGGGACAATTGGCTAGGCTTAAAATGGCTCGCAAGGGCAGTTAGCTTAGTACTAATCTATGAACCTATGAATATTGACAACTTCATATCACATCTTCATTCCTATTTTTTCTCTAACTGGAAGTGCAGTTGCACCTTCCCCACCTAGCCTTCTCTCTACATTCTAAATCATATTTTCCCTGCTTCCCCTTTGCCTACTACTTACCTCCTCCAGAAATGACTCTTCAGCGTTATCTCATGTGCATTTTGTATACATTGTATCTAGTTTGCTCCCCCTGTTCTGTTATCTCATGTACATTGTGTATACATTGTATCTAGTTTGCTCCCACTGGTCTCCTTTCCCTATCATGTGTACCTGCTCTGCCATAACTACCCAAACAAGACACATTTTCTATACAACCATTGGATTTTTTTCCTCTCAACATATGACTTACATGCGAAGTTACCAATGTACCAGTTCATGTCTTTGATTTTATAATGTATCTGCACCCTCAATATTAACTGTAACATGCTTACCTTATGTATTTGCATCTTTAATTGTTACTTTAATCTGAAAATCTAATATTTACTATGTAATGTTGGAGATTTTCTTCCCGAGCCTCCACTGAAAACGTGCTCCTGAGCCCAGTGGACCCCCCCCTGGTTATCAAACTGAAATAAATAAATAATGAATGAATATATATGTATATATATATATATATATATATATATATATATATATATATATACACACACACACACACACACACACACACACATATATATATATATGTATATGTGTGTGTGTGTGTGTGTGTACACGCATGTATGCATGCGTGTGTGTGTTTTTATATTCCGTGTATTACTGTGCCTGCTGGAAACGTTTTTTTTATTGTGGAGCTTTTCCCCACAGATCTCTACTGAAAGGGGGATCTTTTGAGCACAGTCAGACTATCCCAGTAAACAAATGTAAATTAGTTAATCAAGTTTACCCTATTTATTTATTGTTTATTGACATTTGATTACTGGGAAAGTCTGACTTGTTAGAAGCCCATTTTCAGTTAAGGCCTGGGGAGAAAAGCTCTAAAATTATTTCAAAACATTTTAAGAACAATAATTTTAGAATCTACAAAAATAAAACAAAGATATCTGCAGTCTAAATAATTTTAAAGAATTAGTCATAACATAAAAATATTGGTTAACCATCAATCAAGTAATATGACAATCATTTAATATTTAGAAAAATTTCAGACAGTTTGTAGAGAAATTAAAGCTAAGTCAGTCTAATACAAACATGAATTGGAATACAAATTAAGGAAAAACAGGTTTATGGTATATTTAGACAGAAAGGAAGTGAGTGAAGAAGGGAGAGTAAGGAGGTGTAAGGAATGAAAAGGTATTTGTTCACATTTAGGGATAGAGTTTATACTGGTTTTGAGCAAGAACAGAGCCAAATCTTAGCTAGGAAGTCTAAGATTGGAAGGAGGGTATTGACCTGAATGTTACAGGTAAGGAGTTCCAGGCCTTAGCAACCTTATATGAGTACAGACCATGCCCAGCAGATTTGCTGGATTTGTAGACAGGCAGGAGTTTTTGATCACCTATCTAGAATTTATTTGACATATTTTGTAACTGAGCAAACGCAGTATGCACAAGCACTTCATTTTGGAGATGATGCAAGAAAATTGACTGGTTAAGTGACATGTTCTGGTCATACAGAAGGTGAAATGAAGTTAGAGCAGCCCAAACCAAAACTAAAGGATGAAGCTTATTAGCAGTTCACAGCCTCCCTTATATTTGCCCCCACAAAAGATGTTTCATTTTTCTTGTAGCTATTGAATTGGGTCTATATCATCTTGTCAAAAGACAAGTTCAGTGAAAACGTCTTCATTGACAAGTAAACAGCGAACACTGCAATCGCCAAACAGGCACACCAGCTACTTTTTTTCCCAGGGGAAAAAGCACTTGGCTGTCATTGGGGATTTGCCCTTTATCCAACTGTAGTGCGATCTCAGAGTTGGCTTAATTAGTTAAGGGGATGTGGGTGGCACAGCCCCCCACTATGTAGGGTTTGAATGTTTGTTTTTGTTATTAGGCCAAGATCTTTTTTCCCCTGGGAAAAAAGTCACTGATATGGCCATTCAGCATTTACAGGTTTCGCTGTTTACTTATCGATGAAGATGTGTTCACTGAACATGTTTTTTGACAAGATAATATAGACCCATTGAATTAGCTTGTCTATTCAGTATTATAACAGGATAAAATACAAGTCTAACTTAGATTCATTAATTTTCAATAATTTAATTACATTTTTTTGGATGGAGAGTTGCTCCTATGCCCCTTGGCTACTGGCCGTAATGTCCTACCAGTCAGACATTCCTTTATCCAGAAAGTTTCACTTAAGATCAGGCTGAAAACTGCCCTGATGGGAGCCATCTTTCTAGCAGCCTTGAGGATACTAGCTTTCCAGGCAGTTAGGGCATTTTTAGTGACCTAACCTAACCTCTGGGCAGGGGAGACATGTGATCCGCATAAAGGCAGAGGCATAAACATCCGTCCTCATGCAAATTCATGCCTTTACATACCTGTGCTAAAGGATGTCACTAGGCAATAGCCTGGTGAGCCTAAATCAGACCCCCAAGGCTGTGCATTTGCACCACTATCCCTACTCCAAGGGATTGTTGCAGCACATGTGTAATTCCATTTCACTCCACCATCCCTCCCTAAAATGGGTATGCTCCAGTAGTGAAGCTTGGGGGGCCGAATGGGGCAATTGCTCCAGGCACAATGTTGGGGGCTGCAATTAGCCATCTAATCAATCATCCCAGTCGCTCTTTAGTGCATGCTGGCTTTTAAAAGCCAGTATTACATTTTTGATTAAACTGAGTGATGTAGCATTCCACGTGTGGTCTAAAAATGTAATAACCAATTGTATTACATTTCTGATCAAACTGAGTGATGTAGCGTTCCACGCATGGTCTAAAATGTAATAATCAATTGCTACATTGCTAGCAAGCAGTTTGCTACAGTTTAAAAGTAAAAAAAATATATTTTTCTTTTCTCTATTTTTAACTAAAATCTGAGAAATGAGAGTTTGGGCACAAGGCATGGAAACTTTTTTTTTTTTTGCTCGGTGCAGGAGGGCAGGAGGGAGAGAGCATGTATCTGGCCATCTGGATGATCGCAATTACAAGGAGTGGACCTTTTGTTCTTTAATTAAGAGCTGGGGAGCTGTGGTATTGAGAGTAGCCCCAGGTGCATGTAAAGCCAGGTACTGACAGCTGCATCAGGCAATCATGCCGCTAACTCATCTCCAGTCACCTGGCTATGTGTAGTACTTTATCCATCTCTGCTATTAGACTTTTCATTTAAATACATTCTGACAAAACATAAAATGATTTTAGATTCCTTTTTCAAGGGAGCCTAGGGAGAAAAGTTCCTAAAAGTACATGTAAATTGAACAAACTTCAGACTCATAAACTACAATGTTTTTGCGACTATAAAATACATAGTCTTTTGATTAGATTAGATTAGATTAGATTACTTAGGCAGGCATACATTAGTAATAGTCATAAAGGATAGGATGCACATAACTAAGCAAAGCAGCCATAATCCAACAACAGATGGATGAGACTCCAAGAATGAAAGAATTTCCAGTGGTAAAGCTGTTGCATGGTATTGAGAACAGCATAATTAACAGCATTACAGCAAAAATATTAGCTTCCAGTTATTCTTTGGAGAAAATGATATACCTTAAGCTGAATAGCATCATCTGAGATTTACTGGGCTCTGAGATGTCGCGTGAGATGATACAGAACAATATCTGTGCTGCTTTTGTGCTATGCAGTCCCTGAGACGAAATCCATCATAGAAAAGTATCAGAATCTGGAAGTTAAAAATGTAAGTCGACATTCAGGCAGTCAACAAATTAAAACATTTTTCTGCTTTTGTCTTACATATAGCTGTTGTGCGGCAGTAATTTGTAAATGTTTAGTGTATTTAAAAGTCCACTCTTTAGGTCTTCTTCATTAGCAGGAGTTCTTACATTTGAGAATAGTTGTTTACAGGTATTTATAGTCAAACTGTGAATTTTTGGAAGCCCTTGTTATGGGATAATGACTCTTAGCTTGTGAATGAAATCTTTAGCTGTGTCCATATGCACTTTTGCTAAGATAAGTATTTTTACTGTATTTCTGCTCCAGTCATACGTCACATCCCAAGTAACGTACTACTGTATCGAGAAGAATAAGAGGACTCCAGACTCATCCTTAACAGCTTCTTTGAAGCAGGGGTTTAGCCAGACATTTTGTCACAACTAGCACTTCAAACTGTACACTTACCATGAGTTGCACCCTGTAAATTTCAGCCGTTGCCTTTCTATCCATAAAAAAATTGCTTTTAGAGGCATATTTCTTTGTATAGGGATTAATGTTGCAGTCTTTACTTAACAGTTTTTTGTGAGCTATGTAAATCATAATGTTTCTGTATTGCTCTCTCTCCTGCAATTTAATATTTCTTGTTATTGAAAATCTAAGCTGCCTAAAATTTAACTCACAAAATATAATCCATCAAAGGGCATACTTTTTGCTCATATGGATTTTTGTCCATTTAATAAATCGTTCTGTGTGCAAACTGAAGTCACTGCACCATAAGGTAATGAGTGTACACTCTGGAAATTACACATTTCCCTTTTATTATCTTTATGAATAACAGCTGTGTTGATGACTGGTTCATTTTTGTTTTTCTTATAAAGGAAGTTCCATATCATTCAAACTCAAACTGCTAAATTTCTAATGTTTTTCCAATTGTTTTTACTGAACATTGATTTTTAATTTCTTTTGATGTTATTATTTTCTTTTCTGAATCTAATTTTCTGTTTTATGTGTTCACTAGGACTCTGATCTCGTAATCATCACCATCTTGGACGAGAATGACAATCGACCTATCTTCACTCAGAATGTCTATCAGGCAGAAGTGCTTGAGAACTCTCCTGCAGGTTGGTAACAAGTAAAGGAAGGGAAACAGGACATCAGATCACTGAAACAGAAAGTTTTATTGATACCTAATTTTGTTGGTTTTGGACTGAAAACATAAAACAGGCATATAGCTCAGACGACTACAGTTAATGAACACTACAAGAACCAGTGTCATACATTCAGATGGATCCATTTTTATCCTAGAGTGAGAGTAGAAGAAAACAAACAGAAGCATTATCTCCTTACTAGGTGAGACTGGTATCAGCACAGCGCTGATTAATAAAATGGCAAAGTGTAACAGACCGCGGGCTGAGCCTTGATGGGTTACAGAGTGGTATTAAAACACTGCCCTACCTCATTTGCCAACTTGTGTCCAGTCTTTCATGTAGTTTTTTTAATATGAAACATACAATATTAAACAAAAGTTTAGAACATTCCAGTCAGTCCATAAAATCACAAAAACAAGCCAATACTCTTCTGTTTCCTTAAGTTCACATCAGTATAAATTACCACTACAGGATTAAAAATTATAGAAAAGGTCTGAGAAAATTCAGCTTATCATTACAATGACAATTGCAAAATAGTCGTCCCAATTACGGGTATCCTCGTTCTTTTTCCAGGTCACCACACAGTACCCCCTCCCATTAAAGTACACTCCCATTTTTACCATGACATCCCAACATTCCTGGTTGCCTTCCACTCTTGTTCCTGCCCCCTCCCCAACACTCAGAACCTTCTTCTCCATTTCACTAGGTAGTGACCGTAGATCAGTGTGCGTATTGTACCTAGTCAGACTGTAGCTAGATACCATGTACATACAAGTTACTGAGCACATGCAAGATCAGTGCCATTTTGTATAGTCAGAGTGAATGCAGCTGTGAATGGAAATGCACATGCGAGTGTGTTTGAACTAATGAGTCAATCAGTTAGTTTAAATATATATTCCAGTTACAACTCCTGATGTGTTTATGTACAATAAGCAACTTGAACCCATCACAATGACTCAGTGTCTCATTTGAATACAAGAGACATGCGACATGGTGTCAGAATGGGATCCAAAGTGAAGCAACTCGCAAACCATGAGGCACGCAGTTAGAAGTGGAGGAATATATAGGAGCCAACTCACAAACAGGTCAGCAGTTATTCAAAGGTACTTAAACTGATTTAAATGATTTTTCAGTCACTGCATAAGGGGAGAAGCATTCAAACCTTTCAGAATATTTACCGCGATAAACAAAATGTCCGAAACTGGGACATAATGATAAAAGTATTCAAACTAAATACAAAAAATGGTGAAAATAATTTCCAAAGCGTTAAAATCTACGAAAAGGCTAAGACAACCACATTTTTTCACAGTGTACTACTTTTTCACATTAACTAAAACTTTTCGAAATATCCGGTATCAGAAGTGTTCGGAGTGTTCACAGTGGAAGCATTGTTAAAGCAAAGCGTTTTCAAAGAAATTGCTGTGAATTTCAGCATAATCACAAGTACCTGGCCTATGCTTATATTTAAAAATATTTTGTTGTTATGGTGGAAGAATGTTGCAGACCAGGATCTCTGGTGTTTGATAATAATAATATTGCTGAGAATTGACGAGTGTTTAAGCACGAATATGATATTTTCATACAGGCTGCATTTTCTGATAAAGACGCACGTACAAAGGCATTCATACTTCTTAATTTAGTGGGTTTGGAAGCCATTGAGAGGGAACAGTCATTTGTGTATGCACCTGCCATGTATGCAGGGGAGGGGATGAACCCACCATATTGTGATACAGGCTGAAACACGGGAAGGCTCTGACTGCTTAAAACATAAATTTAGAGAAATGTGTAACCCTCAAACGAATATTACAGTGGAAAGGCACATGTTTTACACAAGAAATCAAAAGCCTGGTGAAACTATAGCAGCATATTTTACCTACTTAAGAAATAAAGCAAAAACATGCAGATTTGGTGATCTGAGAGATTAGCTGATAAAAAACAGGCCTGTGTGTGGTGTTAATAATGCAGTGAAAGCGATTTTGCTTTGAGACAGTGATTTGACATTGAGCATTTGAGATTTGTCAAATAAATGAGCTTACAGAAAAGCATAATCATTTCAAAGGGCTTTGCAAGTCTGAAGTGGCACATACTTTTATTAAAAGAGAGCATCCAAAGAAGCAAGTAGATCAGATAGAGAATTGTGAGCAAACTTTTTATGTTGATGGTGTCTCTGCGATTGATGAAACAGAGTTAACACAGTAGGTTATCAGTTGGCAGCAAAGAGTGAAACATTTTGTGCTGTTTGAATTAATGGGAAACTTCCAAGTGAAGTGTTATAGCACTACAAATTTGAAACTTGATTCAGCAAAGTGTGCAGAACTAGTTGCTTATGGTGGTGAATAGATTCAAACTGATGGCACAGTAGTTCTCACATGCCATTCTGCTGGGAGCAGCTATGGCTTGCAGTTTTACAGTCAAAAGACACATGCAGCCATTGTTAGGCCTCAAAGATAGTTTGAGAATGGGACTGATTTCATTTAATAAAGAGGTTCACCATATAAGTCTGAACAACCACAATAGTTTTACACAGAATATTTTTAGTGATATGCTGATATTTTCACAGATGTCCTTGGCAAACTTCCAATCACATATTCCACAAAATTAAACCATGAAGTAAGCCCAGTTGTCAGACCAGCAAGGAACGTTCTGATAGCAATGCAGAACTAAGTAAAAGCAGAGCTTGACAAAATTGTGATTTTAGGTGTCCTTAACCATTCAGTCGGTTCTTTTACTGCAGTATCCTCCATGGTTGTAGCTCATAAGAAAAGCTCAGATGATATTCAAATATGTATTGATCCAAGAGACTTAAAGTGCTTAAACATCTAGCAGTGTCATTACGAAATTGAAGAGACATTTTTCTGTTCATTGTAGTCCACACAGTCGTATCTGACTATGGTGCACAGTTTACAAGTCAGCAGTTCAAGAATTTTGCTGAGTCTTGTGACTTTGTGTATCCACAGTCCAATGGGTTAGCTGAGCGTGCAGTTCAAAGCGCAAAGTACTTGTTGGAGAAATCCAGGAGAGATGGTGCCGATGTTTTTCTTAACCTACTTAATCTCATTAACATTCGTTGAGATAATTTGCTTGGTTCGCCTGCTTAGAGATTGATGTCCAAACAGACTAGAACAACTCTTCCAATCAGTAAACAATTATTGATTCTGAATGCAAAGAACAACAGAATGGCCAACAGTCAACTTTTGAAAAAACACCAGCTACAAAAGTTGTACTATGATAAATCCAGGAAACCCCTCAGACCATTAAGACAAGAAGAGATTTTTAAGAATGCAAGCATCTAAAGGATATGACCAAGTGGAAATTGTCAAAAATATTAGTGAAGAACCAAGATCTTGCATCGTACAATCTGATGGAATGGATTTCGGAAGGAATCAAAGAAACATATCACCAGTCTGTGAACCACCAGAGACTCTATTTCTCAGAGTGTCCCTACACTTATTTGAATTCCAGAGGATAGTGTATCTTCTTCAAGTAATCCCGATGTAATCCTTGAAGTTCCAATTGTATAAGAATACCAGAGACTGTCCCTGTTGCTAAACCTAGTCAAAGTTTTTATGTGACCAGATTTGATAGAATTTCCAGACCCATTCCGAGATAAACTTTCTGAATTTCACAGTTAAAAAAAAAAAAAGAAGCAAAGGTGATCTTCCCATCTCCACTGCTTACTTTCCAAAGAAGTGATGTACTGCGCAAGCATGGGAACGTAGGTTCCATACACATGCGTAGCACATCAACAACGCCACAGGATACGGAACCAGTGTGGAAGAACACAACGGCAACATTATACAAAGACATGATTTAAGAAATGCATGTAATTTTTTTTTCTTAAATAATTTCACTGTATAATAGTAATCGACTCCTAGGTGTGATATATTGAAGATTTACCCATGGTTGTCTTGTTTAATCACTCGGGCTTCATCCTCATGATTAAACCACACCAACCATGGGTAAATCTTCATTATACAACAACCCCCCATTAATATTCCAAAATGTGCATGCTGATTGGTCAGCGTGCAAGTTGTAAATCAGACTTATACTGATGGAAAAAGGTCCGGTTGCCCGGACTTTTTCCATTAGTATAAGTCTTTTTATACAGCAACGGAGAACGCAAGATCTCCGTTGCTTTTTAGACACTGTCTCGCTATGTTAAACTCCTTTAACATAGTGAGACAGCGTTAAAAAAAGTAACTGAGATCTTTCTTTCTCCGTTGCTTTTTTTAAAGCTGTCTCGCTATGTTAAATTCCTTTAACATAGCAAGACACTTTGTAAAAAGCAACGGAGATCTTGCTTTCTCCATTGCTTCCACCCACAGCTCTGATGTACTGCTTAAGCATACGCATGAGCAGTACATCAGAACTGCCACAGAATACCAGACAGCTGCGGAAGGGCAGCAAGAAGGCATTGTACAATGCCATTATTTAAGAAAAGTTTTTTTTTCTTAAATAATGTCATTGTATAATAGCAATAATCCACTTTTGGGTGTGGGTAATGCTGAATTTACCCACAGTTGTCTTTGTTTGGCCACTTGGGCTTCGCCCTCGTGACCAAACCACACCAACTGTGGGTAAATCCAGCATTACCCACACCCAGGCATGGGTTACTGCTATAATATACTACACCCAGTCATTGGTTATTGCTACATGAATATTTGCTACAAATAAGCCAAAGAGTTGTATAGAACTGTTAGAGTGGAACTTCTCTTAGAGTTCCAAAAATATATATGTGTTATCATGAAGTGTGTGTGTTGTGTATATTACATTTAAAAAGCAAGTCACACACTGTGTTAGTATTTTTGTACAAATATGTGTTTAATAAACAATGAAGCATCATTAACAAAATGAATATCAAATCATGAACAACACAATATACGTACAAAAAGATAATGTAGAGGCTAGACTAAAAGACAAAACTGTAATTTCGAAGACTTTGAAACAGAAATTTACATAGTTTATTGTATTATTTATTTTATTTTACATTTGTTGACCGGGATAGTCTTACTGGGGAGCTCCAGGAGATTACTAGACTACTAACATACAGGTACTAGTTGTTATACAGTTAAATACTACAAATTTTAAACAGTTCAGGAATCTTCACAGTTTGTATAAAAAACATGTTACAAGCATTAGATAAGATATTTTGGACTTTATGTACAAGACTTCATTAGTAACTAGAAAGTAATTGTTAAACAAATACATGCATCCAATTTCAACAGTTCAGCAGTGCTCACAGTTTAAACAATACTTGTTGCCTGCCTTAGGTAGGATGCTTTAGAATTATATGCAGAAGAATTTAACTAGGTATTTTAAATTATCTCTATTAGGATAAGATATGTTTTTGCCAAGGATAGGCCTTGATCTAAAAAGACACAGAGAGCAGGAATTAGGTCTTAAGAGAGGGTATTTGGGATATAGTATGAGATTAGTCTGGATTTGTACAGAGACATAACCAATGGGTTTTAAGATAGAGTTTCAGATTGTGTTTAAAAAGTGTAAATGTTGTTCTTTAAAACAGATCATTTGTTCTTCAGTAATCATTCAGGCTAAAGCATTCAACACAGAAATTCATCTTATTATCCATATAATTTTCAACTAGTCTTAGAGTCATGCTAGAAAAGATGAATTTAAATTCAGTAATCACAGTTCTGATTTTATAATTCATGGCAACAGCTTAGACTATATATCTTCAGTTCACTGCATTTAGAGGAGGGCTTCAAGAATTCATTTGAAATTATAATAGTGAGGGAGCAGAGGCCAAGAATTAATCTAACTTGTATTTTTAAAAATGCTTAAAGCACTGTTGAAGAAACCTATCTTGCCTTTTCTTTGGACAGGTACCACAGTCACTGTGCTCAATGGTCCTATCGTAGCTCTTGACATTGACCAGGGTTCTAATGCAGCAGTAATGTACCGATTATTAACTACAGTGATGGACTTCTTTAACATTGACAGAAACAGCGGTGAGTACATGGCAATCTTATGTGCAGTTATTTTATGAGTAATGTAAGCTAACTAGTTGTAAGAAAAGAAGTTAACTAGATTATAGTATTACTCAGGAAACAAAGAAAGTTATTATTCTGTACAATCAGTATATTCCACCAGCAATTCTTTCTGGGGCTCTGAAATTAAAGTAACCTGGTGGATTCAGCAAGAAAGTACATCCGGGCAAATTAAACTTACTTTTCATATTTCTTGACTTAACATTTCATTCTCCTTTTGTTTAGTGTGTGGGCACATACCATTGCATCAGCATTAGCCTCGTATTGGCATAAAATTTCACATAAGGTTTCTTGACCTTGCCTGCCATGCATCTTTTACATCTGGGCATACCTCTCAACCTGGAAACATCAAAGATCTGGACAAGGGCCATGAAAAATAGGTACAAATCTGTATGCTGATTAACATCTAATTTGCATACATACTTACGTAACCCCACCCACTCCGATGGAATTGTGGGATACCAACTTTCGAACACAAACTGAAGAACAGACAACCAAAATATGGCACCAGAGTCCCCTTGCAGCCATTCCAATGTCCCATTACCTGGCTATTTCGCCCCATTTACCATAAACACTAATGTGTGCATACTGCTTTACTTCTACAATGATTATTTGGATTTTATTTTTACATTTTGAAGCACATCAATGCACAAACACTAACAGACAGCTGATAAACAAAGCAATACTGTCTCACAAGGAAAATAGACTTAGCATTAAAACTTCTCTGCCCTTGAAACTCACATTCATTGAAACAGCATTGAAACCTGTACCACATCCAAAGAAAATGCATCTAGCCAGTGGTGAATAAAGATTACCTTTTTTGTTATCAAATCATTGGCCCCTTGCACACAAAACAAGAAACATACATGTGTTCTTTTCTTTGATACACCTTCCTGACTTTTATTAAGTTATATTCCTTGTATAATACAGCACACTTGTTAGGCACATTTTAAATTTGTTTGAATGAACATTTTTACAGTAGGCTGTACTGTAAGCAATGAAAGAAAATGCATGAATCAATAATTACAAAACTGCCCAATTCAGAACATTTCCATCATAAAAGTCTGCTTCCACACCCAAACTATAAACAGAATAACAGTAATGTAAGCCATAGGCATCTTGCATAGCTTCTCGCACTTATTTTCAATTACAGTTTTGTTTTTTTTTGGGGGGGGGGGGCAAAAGGTCAAAAACCAGGGACACATTTTAAACACTGCTTGCATAATTTTGGAAAGTTGCTAGAATAAAATGTGTGTTACCACCATGCAAGTTACTGGCAAATTTGGAACCTAGAACACTATATACTACAGTTAGTGCAACATACCACTATGCTAAATCAGCAGTTTAACAATAGGAAGACTAAAACTTAATGGCTATCATTTAGTGAATTCAGTTCTCACTTCTCACCATAGCTTTCAACCTCTTAGCACAAAAAATCTGGACAAACAAAGCCAATAATGGGGGAGCACAAATTCAGTTCTCACTTCTCACCATAGCTCTCAACTCTTAGAACAAAAGACCTGGACAAAGCTCACAAGTGGTGGTGGCTAGGGACTTATCAGGGACACATTTTAACCACTGATTGTATAATTTTGGGAAGTTGCTAGAATAAAATGTGTTACCGCCATGCATGTTACTGGGAAGTCTTGAACCCAGAACACTATACAATACAGTCAGTGCAACATACCACTATCCTAAATTAGCAGTTTAAACAATAGGAAGACTGAAACTTAATGGCTATCATTTAGTGAATTCAGTTCTCACCATAGCTCTCAACCTCTTAGCACAAAAAAAAAATCTGGGCAAAGCTGAGAAATAGTAGTGGCTAGGGACTTTAGGCTTTTTTTACCCTGTACCAAAGGTACAGGGTTTGAGCCTAAATACTTCTAGCCACCAGGTAAATTACATTGGGGGCATTTTCTCTCTCACACCCACACACACACACACACACACACACACACACACACACACACACACCAGCAGATTTACAGCCAGCATTTTCTTTTGGCGGCAGCACACATACCCTTACCTAAAGCAAAAGTCGGCAGCAGATTTAAAGCTAGCAAAGTTAAATCCATTGCAATCTCTCTACGGTGGCACACACACCCTTACCTAGAGCAAAAGTCAGCAGCAGATTTGAAGCCAGCATTCTCCCTAGCAAAGCAGTTAAGCCATTTCTCTCAGCGGCAGCACACACACCAGCAAGCATAGCAAAAAGCAGCATTCTCAACAAGTTATTTTCTCAGCGCAGCACACACACCCTTACCTAAAGCAAAAGTCAGCAGCAGATTTAAAGCAGCATTCTCCCAGGCAAAGTTTAGTCCATTGCAATCTCCCTATGGTGGTACACACAAGCTTACCTAGAGCAAAAGTCGGCAGCAAATTTGAAGACAGCATTCTCCCTAGCAAAGCAGTTAAGTCCCTTGCAAAGCCAGCATTTCTCTCGGCGGCAGCAGATTTAAAGCCAGCTGTCTTCCCTTACAACTGACTGGCTGGTAGTGCTGCTCTTTCAAATTCTCGGCAAGGCACTTCCCGCCTGCTCGCAGCCAGCTTCAAATTACGACGTGAGCTCCTTGAGCTCAATAACGACTGGCTGGTAGTGCTGACAGACCCGACGTCATCGCACACGTGATGATGTCAGCTCCGACAGCATGAAAATTTAAAAAAGAAAACAAAAGCAAAGAAATCGGAAATGAAGGGGTGCCACTCAGGAATCGTGGGACCCATTCATTTGGACCCCATAATTCGGTAAAAAACGAGTAATTTGTGATGGTTGGGAGGTCTGTATCTGGGACATTTTTCATTAAGCAGTGATTAGCATCTTTTTCATGATATTTTCTGTTTGGCAGTCACACCAATGTAACATTTCTTTCTTCAAACAACCACTTCTCATACAATAAGGTATCATTAAACAGAATGAATATCAAATAATCTAAACCATTGCAAAAGAGAGCAAAACAGTATATTTATAGAAAATACACAGACTGGAATAGAATTCCAAATTGCAATGTCAGAGATGTAGGAACAAAAGTCTGCACAGTTTTTCTGGCATGGAAGCAGATACAGCCAACCAGCTGAAAGAAGTCTCATTTCAAAACCTGCTGTCAACTTTCTTCATGAATGACCACAAGCATCCCCAACTTATCCAAGGTTCTTGTGTCGTCAGTGTACTCCAGCCTAACAGATTGAATATATGGCCGTCCCTTCCCTTCAGTCCACCCAGTGAAAACTTTTTTGCCATTCCATTAATCATAGATGCTTGTCATTAGAGAGAACCATCTGAATGAAGTTCTTCCAAAACACAAGAATCATAAAATCCAACAGCACAGTCTTCCACATAACCACGACAGCCATATGTACCATTGTCACTCAAGGCTAGCTAACTATATTAAGAAAAAAACACCTGGAGAACAGCAATCAATCCATGTTCTATTATGAAAGTAGAATGTCCACAAATGTGTAACCGCAAACCAATCCACGCTTTATTGTAAAAGTAGATAATCCACAAAGTTGCTGACCTAGGTTTCGTCCCCACAACAGGACTTCATCAGTTTATGCACATCATTGAGCATGTCTGTGTTGGGGTTCACTACATATGATCAAAAGTTCATATGACCGAAGCCCATTTGACTGAGACCAAATGACCGAAAGTTCATATGACCGAAAACTCATTTCACTGAAAAACAGCACTGGCAGGTATATGCCCTGTTCCCCAGTGTAGTGCAACCATGGAGTTAGAATATATTGTTAGGGGGTGGGGGGTGCGGGGGTTGTAGCCTCCCACAAAGTTTAGTTTTGCTAAACAAAATGAAATCAAACCACAAAATATCTGATCAAACTAGGTGGGAGGCTTCGCCCTCCACACCCCCTTACAATATATTCTAACTCCAGGGACGCACTACAGTGAGGAAAAGGGCATATACCTGCCAGTGCTTTTTTTTGGTCATAGGGGGTTTTCGGTCATATGAACTTTCAATCATATGTAGTGAACCCCTGTGTTGTTATCCACCCCATTCGGATACAGCCACATTCGCAGTCTCTTTGGCACCTGCCCCAACTCTATGTTTCTAAGAAGGTATGTATTTTCTAGTTGTATTTTCTTCAGATTAAATAATTTAACTTCAAAAGCTTTTAGTCTTTCTGAAAGAGACGTATTACCAAGCTTTTTACCTTTTTCATTTACCTCATTGGCAGCTTGGAAACTGAATTTATTACATTTCTATAGTTCTGTGTAGTTAACTCCTGTTTTTCCTTCAAGGGTTTTAGGCCCATTGCTTGTACTATTGACAGTGTTCATAGTTGCATCATTGTCATTAGATAAAAGACTGCCCACATTCTGGGTGGGTTGAGTTAACGGAACCTCCAAACTTCCAAATAGTTAATTGGTTTGTCCAGTTTTGTGCTGTTTGTCAGCTAAAGATTTAATTTGAGCAGTGTGTTCCAACTGCTGATTTATCTGCTGCAAAAGTTCCATAATATTGGTGGTAGAATCCATGTTCTCCATGCAAAAAAAGAGACAAGATCAACTTGGAACCAAACCAACAAATACTAAGAAAAAAACACCTGGAGAACAGCAATCAATCCATGTTCAGTTATGAAAGTAGAATGTCCACAAATGTGTAACCGCAAACCAATCCATGCTTTATTGTAAAAGTAGATAATCCACAAAGTTGTTGGCCTAGGTTTCGCCCCCACAACAGGACTTCATCAGAGCAGTTGAAAACTCATATACATTCCTTTTTATGCCTCCACCCAGTACACCAATTAATTTCCCTCCAAATTATTTAAAGCAAAATGACCATATTCTCTCAAAACTTAGTAAAAATACATTGAATATATTATTTATATAAATAAAATTATTGATAAAATACCTTGAATATTTTGTTTTTATATAAATATACAATTCATAGTACTGCGGTAGTGGTGCTGCAGTAGCGTTGTCGCCTCACAGTTAGACGTTGCCCTTCGATTCTCAGTTAGAGCATCTTCTGTGTGGCGACATGCGTGAATGGGCGTTCCTTCATTGAAGGTTGTGCGTTAGGCCCAGCAAGCCAGCACGTAAAACTTTACTGCCAATCATTAGCGGACCGGAGTTCCGCTGTGGCGATCCCTAACCGGGTAAAGCCGAAAGACACAAACAAACAATATAAATATAAAATTAATAATACTATTATCATTTCATTTAACACATGCATATAAGAATTATAATTCTAAAATAATAAATATGACACCCCAAATAGACATACTAACCTAAACTAATCCGGTGTTAGCTTAGCCACCTACCTTCCCAGTATATGTTTTAACTTCAATAGGGGCAATGCTAACACTATCATTAATTCCTGGATAGTTTTGGGCATCCAGCCTAAGTTGCCATTTGAGTTCACATATATCTCGATGGACATCTAATACCTTAACCTGAATGTCATTTTTAATTTGTTGAATTTGTTGCAAGCTTTGGATTGATGGAGGGTGAGTCCACCTTATTTCAGTATTCCCATTTGCCCTCCAATAGAGTGGTAGAATGGACCCTCCTGGTATCCCCTGGGTGAAACAAAAGTTCTGAGAGACTTCATACCAATAAGCCTTGTAAAAAGAGGGCACTGATTTAATTGTAAAAGGTGGATCATATGGAGCAACAAAATAAAATGTTGAATTCAACATCATTGTAAGCCTCCTAAAAGCAGGCACTGTTACGGAAACATGAGTCCATTAAAAGAGGGAACTGTGTTCCCTGTATATAAAAGATAAAATTAAGTAGTTAAGATTTGATATTTCTCTGAATACTGAATGGATCTGAGGAAGCATCTGAAATTATAGTGTTTACAAATCTATTAAATTTTATTTCTATTACACTGTTAATATTTTTATAAAAAAATCCTCATTTTTCTGCTTTTAAGCTGTATATGTTTATGTACCATGAACCGAACAATGACTGAATATCATAAAGGAAAGGGGTAATACACTAATCAAGAAAATTGTTCACCACCACAAAAATAAATGAATAGCATGCACCTTAGAACAAAACTAGAAAGCCACATAGAAGTCATTCCATTCGTTAAAAAAAGCACATGGTGATAGAAAGCCGCATACAAGTCATTCCATCCATTAAAAAAGTAAGTACATGGTGATCACCATGCTGTTTCCCATTTGCTATACTGTATAGTTGTTTGTTCAACTAAACTCCTTTGTGGGTCTTGTTCTATTTATTGTTTTATGTTGCTTCTAATTGCAGAACAGCAGTTGTTTTTTACACCCTTTCTGTATTCTGTAGTATTTGGCACATTGCATAGTTTTTTGTGTCACCAGTGCCATTTACTTACACCACATAGTTTTTAACTGTTAACAATATGGCCACAATGCAGTTTAATTTTTGCCCTTTCCCCTACCAGTTCTATATTGCATATAAGCTATTTGGTGCCTACAACTCCTTTAATATTGTGTTTGTCAATAAGCAATGCTGTCCTTCACATCCCTTGCATTTTTTCATTGTATTTAGATGATCCTGTGACCTCCACACTATATTTGCACTTGCCAGCCTTGTCCTTCATGCCATTCTAATGACATTTTCTGTCACAAAATAATTCCAGGTATTTTTACTGAATATAAGACATTCTCAGGAATTCAGTAAAGTGCTAAGCACAAGTCATATGGTGTGTACTACAAAGGCCCTTTTCCCATGACTTGCCATTTACAATTCAGAGGTAAGTTGACCATGATGAGGTAAGATGCATGTCCCTGAATTACACTGACTACCATGCCTTGCAGATTATTGCTGATCTACACAGACTGATAGTAACCTGCTGCTTGTGTAGGCAGTGGCACCCCCCCCCGGTTACTCTCTCTCACACATACAGAAGAACACACACCACATTCACTGTGGTGTGTGTATATGTATTGTTGTATTATGGAGCTCATCTGCCCCCCTATGGCCAGCTCCAAGCTCACTATGTACATGTTGGGTACAAAGTATGTTGCATTTTATGCCACTGGCTTGCTGTAAGACTCTACCTGTACCATTGAACGAAGCTTTGCAGTGCAGAGTGCCCAGTCTGTTATGCCATGTTCCCTTACGTTTTCATACCTGCTGCCTCCTAGTCCAGTCTCATTTGAGAGTTTCCAAACACACTTTCTACTCTGATGTGAACCCCTATATTTTTTGTCACTTGGTAGAACCTGATACCTTTTTTTTTTTTGGAAGTGCCCATAGTTCACTCTGCTTGCTCCCTTCCTTCCACATTTTGCCATTACCTCACATTATTACATCATGGAGCTCAGTGCACTGTTATAATGAATGATGGATTCTAATCTCACAGTCAAATCTCCTAGTTCCAATCCCTCCAAACCATTTTCTTTGCAATCTGTATCTACTGATAACATTCCTTCCTACTTCATCCAGCAAGCAGCCGATATTCTTGCTTTTCCGGTATCCATCTTAATCAACGGCTCTTTCTCTGAATCAAAAGTCCTATCCCTCTGGAAAGAATTTTGCACATTACCTTTCCAAAGGGAGGTAAGTCCCATGAAATCTTTAATTTTAGATCAGTAGCCATTCTGTCACCTCTCTAAACTACTTGAAAAATGTATATATAAACTCTACAATATCTAACACAAGAAAACCTACTTACATGATTTCCGTCCAAAACACAGTACAACCACTGCCCTTATCTCCTTTACTAACTCTATTTCACTGGCTCATGATAATAACAAACTGGTGTCCTACTTATTTCTAGACCTTTCTAAAGCCTTTGATACCATCTCTCACACTCTACTTCTGGCTAAACTGACGAATCTCAGCTTCTCCCCCACCACTGTCTCTTGGTTTTTCTAGCTATTTCTCTGATTGATTACAATCGGTGAAATGGCTTGCTGTACTCCCCTCCCTGTAAAAAATGGGAGTTCCCCAAGGATCCGTATTGGGTCCTTTGCTATTTAATATCTTCACCAATTTACTCTATACCTCTTGCTCTCAGTCATCGCTTGTACAATATGCAGATGATTCTACTGTGATCACTTTCTGTGACTGTCCCTCTGGTCTTAACTCTACTATTCAGGAAGCCTTTACATCAGTGGAAACCTGTCTCACCAACAACCAGTTAATTCTGAATCCCAAGAAAACTAAACTCTTACACTTCCTCCCTAAATCTCTTAACCATCTAAAAACTAACTTCTCTATACTGTCTCTAAATAAGACTAAAATAGTACCTGAAGCTAGCACCAAATTCCTAGGCATCACCATAGACGATCAACTTAAATTCGACTTGCATATAAATAACTGTATTAGGAAGACTCATCAAAAACTAGGCCTTTTATACAGAAACAGAAAGTTTCTCACTTCCAAAGCCAAAGTAACCCTATCCCATACATCTCTCCTACCCAGTCTACTATATGGTTCACAAGTACTCAGAAATTTAAACACTACACTCCTAACAAAACTTAACTCAACATACAACAAGGTGGCCAGATTCTCTGCCCAGCATACCTATAAAACTCATCACTGTGTCTCACTTCAGCAACTAAACTGGCTGGAGCTTCCTAATCTGCTTCTTCTTTCTCAGCTGCAGATTATACACTCCATGTTATACCAGCCATACTACTCCCCTAACTTATCCTCCTATGTATCCCACTACTCCCCAACAAGGTCACTACAAGCTCTGATCGAGACCTACTACTTATCTATAAACCCAGTACTAATATGGGATGCAACTTATACAACTATCATCCTACCATTGCATGGAACAAACTTCCTCTTCATATTAGATTACTAAGTCAACCAAAACAATTCAAAGCAGCTGCTAAAGAACACTTAAAATCTATCTGGTCCTGCCTTTGTTTACTCCCAACATAAAATAGTCCCCATCCCTAAGTGTTTCTACTAATTAAACACTACTCCAATCTTTTATCCTCCACTCTCCACCTTTTCCACTATTCCGCCTTCCCTGATTTGCCTGTCAGTCCCATTTAACTTATATATATCATCCTTAAGTCAGACTCTTCTCTTTTCTAAACTCCTTCTCCACACTGCCACCTGAAAACAATGTTTTATATTGAACTATTGCTATATGACTGTATGTTTATATGTCTTCTTCATACACCCTGTAAATCTATAATAATAATCTAATGTTGTTTATACCATATATTAGCTTCTATGAATATGTTTTCTATAATTTGATTTTGTACATTTGCATCTCTAATTTTTTAGTTCTAACTGTACTGTATAATATGTTTCAGAGCTTTTCTCCCCAAACCTCCACTGAAAAACGGCTATTTTTTTAGCTCAGTCGGACTTTCCTGGTTAACAAATGTAAAATAAAATAAATAAATGGGCTGAGCTGCTGTTCAGTAGGGACACACTTCGCCTGCACTGATCGCTGTTTGATTTTATTTATAAATCATGTATATTGCAGTACTCTAGCCAGGATGGCCTGCATCCTCTGTCAGGTGGACAGCACAGAGCAGCATGAGAAACGTAAACTAAAACTAAGTAAAAAAATAAATATATTTTGTTCACGTATGAACTGTTCACTTTTCCCTTCCTATTTATGATTTGTAAAATGTGTAGAAGCTACATTAACAATATACATAAGTTAAGTGGAGTTTAAAAAAAATATAGAAAAGTTCAAATGCATTTTACACTAAAAACTATAAAAATGTCATTGGTCCCGCAATTAATTTTTATTGACTTCTAAGACAGCCTAGACTGAGTACAGTATAAAATCATAACACATTAAAATAATTAAAAGTAATATATGCATTATTCAGTTATTTATGTTTTAACAGTTGTAATTTCCATTCCATAACAGTTTGCTAGAACTTAAAGTAGTATACAGTAGTGCAACCATTTTAACCAAGAACAGTGCCGTTAAAGTTGTACAATATGACCTGACAGTGATTTAGTATGTAATACAAGCAATGTTGGGTCGACATGACATAGATAGGACTGCATAAGTAGGCAACTTGCTGGTGAAAAGGGCATGAATCACACAAATAAGGGGAGACTGCTATGGCAGGTAACATGACCTATGCCCAGTAACATTCAAGTAGTGTGCCTGCAACACCACACGTCCAGATCTCCATTGATGGGGCCACCTAAACACAGGTAAGAGTCCAGACACGTGTCATACAGTAAAATCCCCACTGTTTATATTTTAAATAGAAAGGAAATGGGTGTACAGAATGCTCCTAAAGGAAAAAGAACAAGTAGACGAATACAACAAGAAACAATGATATGGGGAGGGGGTAAAAGTTTTTTTTTTTTTTGAGAACAGGTGCCTGTTTATTTATTGTTCTCTTTATTTATTTTTATGAAGGGAAGAGGGATGCTTTAATTTAGGGAAGATATGTAGGATGAAGAATACACGGATGGCAGTCAGAGCTGAAAAACTGACCCAAAAGACAGACAAAAACAGACTAGAAAGGTGAGGGTTTCCAACAAATGAAGGGACCACAAAGATAGCATAACGACGGAGAAAGGATGAGGAAAGAACCGACTTCCAAGCTGCGCAGTAATGCACTCAACCAGAAGTCAGTCACATACAAGGCTGCCGTAATGGCTGGACCCAGCCGTTTGTGTCCTGGTTATCAGGGCCCTGCAGCTGTGAAATTCTGCAAGCTGCATAAGGATTTGCCACATGTGCAAATCTAGGTGTAGCCAGTCCATCACAACCATCTCCAGACTGTCTACTTCTGAAAGTGTAACCCAGCAGTAACCCCTCCACCATGCAGTCTCCATGATGGGGAGCCCACAGCCCATCCTCACTAAAAAATCAGCATGAGAGGGCACCACTAACCCTCCAAGTCACCCCTCAACAAGGTGACCTTTTTCATTCTGCAAAGAGGCAGGCCTGGAGACTGCTAGGGACGCAGCAGATGATGGTGCTGCAGGTGTAGGAAGCAGAGACCACTGCCATTCACCATCCAGTAATATGGCCAGTGTTACATCAAATTTAAATGTAAATGGAGAAAAAAATGCAATGAAGGAAAGCTAACAAAATGGTAGTGATAAAGAGAAAACAAAGCCATAAAAGTGATCATAAAGCTGCGATCTGAAGTAGTTACTTCATTTGCTCTGCAACCTGTGGGTATCGGATCCGATCTCGGATCCGAGCCGGCAGCTTCACAAGCTACAAGATCCGAGCTCCTAGCTCCTCCCCCTACCCACAATCCCCTGCCACTAACTGTATTACCTCAGATTGTTTTTTGCCGTGACTGAAGACAGCTACTTTTTGAAGAGCTCCTTAGCTAAGGTGGTTAGACTGTTCCTTTTTCTCTTAGTTAAAAGCTTTTTCTCAGAGTTTGATTGTTGTGCGTTTGTTTAGTGTCCCTATAGTTAGTATAGTTAATTAAATAGTTTTTGTTTGTGTAGTAGTGTTAGTTTTCTGTGTCCACCCCTCCCCCACTTAGTGTTTGGGTGTGCATGTATTTGTGGTAATGGCTGAAGGGCCCAAGGCCGTTTTTTCAAAGTGTACTGAGTGTGGCCATAAGCTTTCTCCTGCTGATGGCCACACTCAGTGCGTTTTATGCCTGGGGGTGGCCCATTTATCAACGGCTTGCCAAATCTGTGCAGCCTTTAACCCCCGGGCACTTAGGGACAGGAAGAATAAGCTGATCCTGGCGGGCTTGCTCCCCCAGGATTCGGCTGCTTCTTCCTCCCCCACCAAGGCTCAGGCTGTCTCCTCAGCCCCAGTGCCTTCCGCTCCCCCGCTCAACCGGGGACTCAACCTCCCGATTTGGTTTGAGTTCAGGGGACTCTGGTGCCTCTTCCTCTAAAGAGAAGAGGCACAAAGATAAGGCGAGACACAGGTCTCAAAAAAGGCGGGCTGAGACTCAACCCTCAGCCCTGCCATCTAAGCTGGCTAGCTCTCCCTCCAGGGTTTCCGGATCCTCCCCCTCTCGGCTCCATTCGCCTCATTTTTTAACGGAGCCAGAGGGAGAGTACCGGTCTCCCTCGAGGTCGTCAAGGCGACCCTCCCGGCCTGCCTCAACGACTTCCTCCAGGTCGACCAGGAGCCTCAGCGATGCAGATATGGATCGGATGATGCGTCGATTCTTGCAGACCCAAATGCAGATGGGGGTGCTCTTGCCTCCCCACCCCTCAGGGGGGTGTGCGGCCTCTGTCTTCGCTCTGATCACTCCTTCTCCAACCTGTTTTCGGGTTTTGGAGTCATCGGATCCGGGCCCTTTCGGAGCCGGGGATTCATCAGCGCTGATATCTCCGGTCTCTTCAACGCTGACCATGCCCTCGAGTATTTCGGATCCGAGTTCTCGGGGTCGAGGGCTGAGCGTTGGATCCGGGGGAGTTGATGTGTCTTTGGCACCATTGAGGTCGGAGCACACTTCTCTCTCGGATCCGACCGTATCGGCTCCGACTCCGGTCCCTACCTCGGAGCCGAGGAGATTGCTCTCGGAGCCTGTGGAGAGTAGTTCTCCTTCGGCTTTTAAGGTAGTAGAGAGGGTGCTGTCGACGTCCTCCAGGTCCCCGGTCTGGGCTTCGGATCCTCCTGCACCCTCGCTGCATATGGGTCTATCCTCCATCATCCGTCCATTGGGACAGCCTGCCCAAGCCCTCCAGCCTGTTCCCATGGAGGAACAGGAAGCCGTTGATGAGCCCTCCTCGGACAGTCCCACCGAGGAGGTCCCTCATAAACGGAGGTGTAAAAGGAGGCACCTGGACTCCCCTGAGTCCATCACCACAGACACGGATTTGGATGAAATGGAAGGTTCCCCAAGATCTCCCCCTGAGGATGTCTCCTTCGGAGACATCATGGAGATGTTGCGTATTAGAGGGGGGTGGTCTGCCCAAAAACCTTCCGCGGATGAATCCATGTTCCTGGAGGCATTTGAGGCAGGCCTGTCTACCTCCTGGGTGTCCCCTCCGGCTGACCCCCTGGTAGACCTTATTACTACCAGGATGTGGAAGGAGCCCGACACCGTGGAGCCAATCCCGAGACGGCCCGACAAAGTCCTTAGCCCCCCATCAGATAGACAGTCATGGGCCAAGGGGTCTCCAGTCGATGCCATGTTGGTGGCGGCTGCCACAAAGAGAGAACTCGCCCAAGAGAGTTCTTCGGCCCACCCGCCGGATAAGGAATCTCGGGCGCTGGACCGCATTGGGAAGCGGATGTTTGCTTCAGCGACCTTCTCTGTGAGGGCGGTGAATTATATGGCACATAACATTAGGCTACAGTGAGACTTGATTAAGGAATACGCTGCAGCCCCCCCGGAGTCCATGTCGGTCAAGGACAAGAATGTGTTTTCGACTCGTATGGCCACTCTAAAATCCATATCTAAAACATCCATGCAGCTACGCTCTCATGCAACGGAGGGAGCCACTAGGGCCAGCGGAGCCAGGGTAGTCTTGCGGCATCATGCCTGGCTCCGCCTTTGCGATTTCGCAGAACCCTTTAAGGTGTCCTTCGCGAATGCGCCCTTTGACGGGTCTTTGCTTTTTGGCAAGACCGTTCGCGAAACATTGGTCCAAAGCGAGAAGGATGGGAAGACGCTGTCTGCCGTCGGGGTCCGCTTCTCTAATCCTCAACGATCCTTCTCAAGGAATCAGAGGGGACAAAAGAAGCTGTGGTTCCGCAAGTCTCATCAGTCCCATCCAGCTTCGGACCCCTCGTCCTCCAGAGGCAGAGGAGGACAAGGTGGACGCCGGCCCAGAGGCAGAGGGGGGGGGCTGCGTAATTTCGGGTCTAGAGAGCCTTTCTCGGACAGACCTGCGCAGCAGCCCTGAGGGCTTACCCAACTGTCCATCTCTGGAGGCAGTCGGGGGGCGGTTGACGGAGCATCTGTCAAATTGGGAGTCCATTACGACAGATCGATGGGTGCTCCGCGTCATATCCAGAGGTTACTCCATTCCTTTCCTAAGCCTTCCCCCTACAAGCAGACACCTCCCTGATGTTCCACCCAATCAGTCCGGATTGGGTTATTACTCCAGGTTCTTTTTAGTGCCAAAGAAGATGAGGGACCTAAGACCCATCCTAGACTTGTCCGCTCTGAAACTGTTCATCCCCAAGGAAAAATTCCGGATGGTCACACTTCAATCAGTTCTCCCCTTGCTAATGAAGAATGACTGGATGTGCTCTATAGACCTCAAGGATGTGTACTACCACATATTGATGGACAGACGATCCAGAAGGTTTCTCCGCTTCCGGCTGGGAGCCAGTCATTATCAGTTCAGGGTTCTTCCATTCGGCCTCACCTCAGCCCCCAGGGTGTTCACCAAGGTCATGGCAGTGGTTGCAGCCCACCTGAGACTTCAGGGCATTCAGGTTTTCCCATACCTAGACGACTGGCTCCTTACCGCCACCAACAGGCATCAACTCTGCGTTGCAAGAGATTACGCTCTGACTCTTGCCCAGAGTCTAGGCATCTCAGTGAATCTTCAAAAATTCTTCCTTCGCCCCGTACAAGTCTTAGAGTTCATAGGGGCCAGATCGGATACCCGTGCTTCTCGAGCCTTTCTGACGTCGGACAGGCTGAGCAGCTTGTCGCTTCAGGTGCTTACTCTTCTTCAGAACCAAGCTCCTGCGGTGGAGTTAGTCCTGAGGACACTAGGGTCTATGGCAGCGGCGATTGGTCTATCACTTCATGCACACCTGCGAATGCGGGCTTTACAGTGGACCCTCCAGGTTCAGTGGTCGCTATTACTTCACCCGTTAAGTTCCCTGATTCCACTGAGCAGAGTTTGCAAGGATTCCCTTCTTTGGTGGCTTCACTCTTGAGAGCTGAGGCAAGGGAGATCCTTTGTGATTCCCCCACCCCAAGCCATGTTGACCACGGATGCTTCTCGCCTCGGGTGGGGGGGGCATTGTTCGGGCAGAACCGTCCAAGGCACGTGGACTTCCCTACAGACCGCTCTGCATATCAGTGTCCTAGAGATGAGGGTGGTGCTTCTAGCTTTGCAAGCTCTCCACGACCTTCTTCCTCTGGGGACTATTGCTATCCAGACAGACAATATGTCAGTAGTCTGGTACATAAACAAACAGGGGGGAACCAGGTCTTATCCCCTTTGCCGAGAGGCTATGAGAGTGTGGGAATGGGTGATATCCACCAACCAACCGCTTTCTAGTAGCAATGCACATTCCGGGATGGTCCAACATATCAGCGGACAAACTGAGTCGAATAATTCTCACTCCGTATGAGTGGTCTCTCAATCCATCAGTTGCGAAGCAGATCTTCCACAAGTGGGGTTGGCCTTGCTGTGATCTTTTTGCTTCTCCATTAAACACAAAATGCAGCAAGTACTTCGCAATACTTCCCCCCCTGAGGGGAGACTCCCAGAGACGCTCTTGTTCATGCTTGGCCTCCCGGTCTTCTTTATGCTTACCCTCCCTTTCCGCTTATGACGAAGTTCATACAGAAAGCCTCTCAGTTGGGGAGCAGAGTTATCCTCATAGCCCCATTCTGGCCTCACTAGATCTGGTTCCCATACCTGCGGTCTCACAGTTTAACTCCCCCTTGGATACTGGAACCCATTCCAGACCTGATTTCACATCCCGCAGGATGTCAAACCCCGAACCTGGGAAAACTCAAGCTTGCGGCTTGGTTGATCCAGTTCCACTGATGGCTAGGACTCCGGTATCTCATCACCAGTGAAGGCCATTCTGGTAGCGGCTCATAAGCCGGCTACCAGAAAGATATATAATAGCAAGTGGAAACGCTTCTCCATCTGGGCAACAGACAAGGGCCTGGATCCTTTTACAGTTCCTATTTCGACAATCCTGGACTTCCTGTCGCTGATTTTTCGGCAGGGAGCAAGTGCTTCTATGGTTAAGGTGCAGTTAGCAGCCATTTCCCATTTTCATGTGGGAGATGGACTAGGATCATTGGCATCCACAAAGTTATGCAAAACTTTCTTGCGAGGCATCTTTCTTTTGAAACCTCCTGTGAAAACGGTGGTGCCCCCATGGGATTTGACACTAGTCTAGCAAGCCCTGACGAGTCCACCCTTTGAGCCTGCAGCCTCGATTCCTTTAAAATTCTTGTCCTGGAAAACGGCTTTCTTGGTAGCTATTACTTCTGCTAAGAGGGTTTCGGAACTCCAAGCACTGTGTATGAAACCCCCTTATCTCATTTTTCACAGAGATAGAGTGTCTCTCAGGACTAACCCGTCTTTCTTACCTAAGGTGGCTTCGGAATCGAATATCAATCAATCAATCAATTTGCCCATGTTCTTTCAAAATTTTCAGAATAAGGGAGAGTACATATTGCACAGACTGGATGTACACAGGCAACTACGTTTTTACTTGCACAGAACTAAAGATTTTCGCAAGTCTGATCAGTTGTTTGTGTCCTTTGCAAAATCAGCCAGGGGAAGGGCCATTTCTAAAGTGACCCTAGCAAATTGGATTTGTCAATGTATAGTTCAGTGGTATGTATCTTCAGGCAAACCAGCTCCTATGGGAATACACGCTCATTCTACCCGGTCCATCGCCACCTCAGCAGCTTTCTGGTCCAGGGTTCTCTTGGACGACATATGTTCAGCAGCTACCTGGTCCTCTTCTCATACGTTCATTTCTCATTATAAACTGGATATGATATCAAGAAATAGGGCTTCTTTTGGCTCTGCAGTGCTTTTGAATATCCTTCCATAAGGCCACCCAGGGTTATTGTCTAGGTAGCTGGGGACTCTGTCCCACAGGTTGCAGAGCAAATGAAGTAACTACTTCAGATAAAGAACTTATGTACTCACCATAACGTTCCATCTGAGTAGGTACTTCATTTATCTGCAACTGTCCCCCCTGCCATCCCCCTAACCCTTTTTCGGGTATTTTTTTTTCTGGTCACCTGAAATATTACTGTCTTGAGGTTAGGTCTTCAGTATACCTCTGTCGAGGTTATGACTTAGATTGGGCAAAATCGATCTGAGGTAATACAGTTAGTGGCAGGGGATTATGGGTAGGGGGAGGAGCTAGGAGCTCCGATCTTTTAGCTTGTGAAGCTGCCGGCTCAGATCCGAGATCGGATCCGATACCCACAGGTTGCAGACAAATGAAGTACCTACTCAGATGGAACATTATGGTGAGTGCATAACTTCTTTTTATACCAGTTTGCAGTGCAGGCACTGGAATGAAAAAGGCAGTCAGCTAACCAGTAGCAACACAAAAGTAGTATACAGACCTGCAGTATATCTTCTACTGAATTATGTGAAATGTAGTGCAGTGTACGTTGGGAGGTACCCTCTGTACTACAGTGCAGTGTATGATGGGAGATACCCTGTGCACTACAGTGCAGTCTATGATGGGAGGTACCCTGTGCACTACAGTGCAGTGTATGATGGGAGGTACCCTGTGCACTACAGTTCAGTATATGATGGCAGGTACCCAGTGTGCTACAGTGCAGTGTATGATGGAAGGTACCCTGTGCACTACAATGCAGTGTATGATGTCAGGTTCCCTGTGCATTACAGTGAAGTATATGATGGGAGCTACCCTGTGCACTACAGTGCAGTGTATGATGGGAGGTACCCTGTGCACTACAGTGAAGTGTATGATGGGAGGTACCGTGTGCACTACAGTGCAGTGTATGATGGGAGGTACCCTGTGTACTACAGTACAGTGTATGATGGGAGGTGCCCTGTTACTTGTGTGTAGGACGGTGTCACAGTGCATAAGCGTCAACTAGAAATGGAAGGTTGATAGAAGCAACTCCAATAAACAGACTGCACAGGCCTGATGAGGCTATGAAGAGATGGCACACACTATGTGGGATGTGTGGCATAGGGAAGCAACAGGCAGTGTATACCCATCTTAGGATATCAACCTGGTCCATGTAATCCCTGTGGTAATGCTGCAGCCTGACGTTTGTCCACCCATGTGTCTTATTGCACAACAACCCAATGTTCACATGCCCAGGGAATGCTTTGTGTATCTATAGTAAACATGAGTAGTGAAATGGGTATCAAACAGTATGCTATGTCAGGCTGGCAAGGGCAGTGGGCATTGGTAGAATTGGTACAAGGCACTGAAGGGAGCGAAATGCACGTATGCCAAACCAGAGCCCTACACCCTTGTGTACTGTCACAAAGAAGGTTAACCCATTCTGCAAAACCCAGTCACTGTCAGGAATATCTAGCAGAAAGAAGGACAGTTGCACAGATATATGCAACTACAGTTTTAGGATACATAAAGCAAATTAATAAACAATGTTGGAAACAGCAGCATTATGATTAAGGGCAACTATGCAGGTGAGTTATATGAGCATAGCCATGAACATCAGTAACTGCATAAAAATGTGCAATAAAGCCAACTTTTGTAAAACCATTTTTAGCTTTGTTGCTAGTGGTACCCACCCCCATCTCTTTAGTGGGTATGGAAGGGCAGGTTAAGCCTGATAACCCAACAGATGGAGTGCCATTACCTGTCCAAGCACTGGGCAGTGTGGCTACTATACAGCTTGATGATAGGAATAGAAAGCAGCATGCCAGAGGCCAACAGCAGGCATAAATGAGTGCATGTTTATATCAGTGGCACAGACTCGGATGGATATCACCAGAGATGATTATGTACTGTACAGCATGAGTGATGACATATGTGAGGGTGTGCAATGTTTAGGTCACAAACTCTTAGTTAGACTGGTATTTGGCAACCATTATTACCTCCATGTACCAGAACCAACAGTTCCACTGGCCATTGCTCTTCTGTGTCCACTGTGACTACACTCTACAAGGCAGGTACTTCAAAGTCATACAGTGTCACCTCCTTGACACCACCTACCATTGGTCAACTTTCTGTACCACAACAAGGTTAACTTTGCAGATGTAGCTTAAGTGTCAGTCTGGTCAGGCAGTCAGTGTCATGTAGTTTCACGTTATCCTTGCCAGCAGGTGCAAATGACGGTAACATTCTTTAGAGGGGGAAGCCCCATGGCTGAAGTTGTTCACAGTCTGCATTATTCCAATGTCCACGCCCATACAATGTTTCACGATCTACTGCAGCTGTGTCCTCTGGCACCTGTACTGTGCACCCAGAATATCTGGCTACCTAGCTCTCTTGGGAAGCTCCACACCTTAGCTGCGCAGAAGCCATGTAACAAATCCTCTTCCACATCCTTATTCTATGCTGACTTCTATCAATGTAGCCTTCACTGGTCCCTGTCACTGTGTCCCCACCTCACATGCAAATGATGAGAACTTTGTCAGGTCCTCACCTCTGTGTAATAGGGGTTAGGTTATGTCTGATGGTAGCTTGCAGAAAATGCACTATACCACACAGCCTGAGTATAGTACTGTATGTATCAATTTTAATTTTTGTTGTCTGCATTTTGGCTCACAGTTGAAGACCAGATGCTGCCTTTTTTGCCAGTGCCACAGCATATTGTACTCATATCAGCCTTGCGTGAGCTTTCCCTGCACACTAGTTAATGTAGGTGCTACTCCTACTATCTTAATGTGGTTCTCTTTGTTCACCAGTAAATGGCAGTGTATAAATTCATGGCCAAAGTGGCTCATCACACAAGTTTTATATATTTCTGTATCACTCCAAAAAGTTGTTTATCTTCATTTGCATTTGCAACGCAGCAGTGGTGTAGCACTTACCATTGTTGCTTCACAGCAAGAGGTTCTCCAGTTCGATTTCCATCTGGAGTGCCTTCTGTGTGGACTCTGCAGAAAGTCTTTTAATTAATTCAATACCATAATTATAATTGGGACAATCATTATAGCTGCTCTCAGTATATTCAGTTTGCAGCTTCCTTTGACTTCTGAGTCTCCCAAGAAAAGAACCACTCTGATGTACCAGCAAAGCCATAAAGGTGAATAAGAAATTTCATAAATTGTCATATGGCATGTTCATAAGAAACTCAAAAAGAATAAGCATGTTGTACTTAAAATGAAAGTACCGAAAATTACTAGAAGCAATGTCAATTTCACAACAGGCAGCACACTCGCCTTTGGTGCAGAAGCTGTGGGTTCTATTCCCTCATTAGGTAGATCAATTGCTAACACTGCGGTGCAGCATGAGGGGAGGACTTCACTTCTGACCATGTGATCCTTGTGATGAGATGTTAAACCAAGACCTAATCTGCCTGAGCTGTTGGTAACTTAAATGGATGTAAACGATCCCACAGCACCTATCAACAAGAGTACGGGAAGTTCCCTAGTACCCTGGCTAAATTTCCCCTTATTGGTATAGATACCACCTTTGCTCTCCACTGAAAAGAGGCTACTTGCCTAGTGGGACTAACTCGGTCACAAAAGGATGGATAAGTAAATAAAATAACTTCCATCATCCTCAGTCGTGCAGATATCTTTCACATCTATTACCTAGCCGTGCCTTTAACTATTTATTTGTTTGTCTTATTATCCAGTATCATCTTCTTGGAGTGTTGATTTTTTTTCTTGAAATGTGTTTGCCAACATTGTTCTCTTTGTTATGGTGTCCGAATTATATTTTAGTATCTAAGTAAAGGGTTATGCAGCGATGTTTGCATCATCACTGTTTCTTAAATCTGTATATGAAGACACACACTAGAGTGATCATAATTCCTATGTTTCAACAAGAGTTTTTTTTTAAATGTAGGTGTAGTTTCTGTGAAGCCTGGAAAAGTGATTGATAGGGAAGCACTGGGAAGTGCACGCCTGGAGTTCACACTGGTAGCAGAAGATATCGGGAGGCTGAACAGCACAGCAGGCCTGTCCATCGCTGTACTGGATGATAATGACAACGCACCCATCTTCAGCCCACCATTGTTGACCGTCCATCTCCTGGAGAACAGCCCACCAGGTAAAGAAACAGTGCTAGCCTATTATGAATAGACCCTAACCATAGCTGTCAGCATTCTACCTCCAGATATAAGTGGAACACAAAATATAATTAGGGAGAGGTCCTGAAATAAGGCACACTCTTTAAGTATCTGTACTATCTGGGCAGTTGAGAGGTATGACCGAAACATGTAAAGCACAACAAGAACATAGAACTTTTCACTGTGATATGGAGAATCATAAACATGCAAGGTGCTTAGTGAGGAAGGGGAATCATAAAATATGTAAAATGCATGATTTTAAAAAAAATGCACATCTATGTACATTATTAGCATTTGTATGTAAAGCACAATTTTAACTTGAATGTGTTATGTGTATTGTTTTGTTACTGATAATGTTGTCCATACAGTGATAACATGTTTTTTTATTTAAATTAACAATATCTAGGTCAAGTTGTATACAGGCATAACATCAACAAGTCAACACTGGCATTCTTCTCCAGGCTTTAAGAACAGACGTCATGATTTTTTTTTCTTCAGGAAAGTTCCACAGGACCTCATTCATCCATTAGCCCACTGTCTGTGTGGTACCCCAGTCTCCAACTACTGACTTCTGAGTATGACACACCTATAAAGGTGTTTTGTAATAGCTTGACTTGGCAGCTGTCTGCAGTAAAAGGGGAACATGTCAATGTCACTTCACTGAAAACATACAGAGGAATAACACGACTTTAACTTGCAGATGTTAATTTGGAGGAAGCCACAATTCATGCATATTCTTAAAACAGGGAGATGTTAGAAGTCCAATGCACTGACATAAATGGAGAAAAAATGCACAGACAACATTCATGCATGCATACACTTTATGATGTACACACAGACACGTGCATGCACACACACACACACAAACACACACACACACACACACTAAAATCTGAGAACACTTGAATGAGTTCCTTACATGGAGATAACATTCAGTGTCAGTTTAGTCTTGTCTGGTTTATTCGAGTTTGCCATGGTGGATGAAAATGGAAGCATTTAAAGAATTAATTTTTTCACAATGGAATATATAAAAATGCTGATTAGTAACATGCTCCCTATGTACAGGTAAATATGTATTGGCTTGGAGTAGTTGATCTATTTTCATAGGAGATTAATAACTGTAAAAACAAATGGTAGCTGGTTAAGTCTCTTGTAACTGGATATTAGCTGACACCCTGCATCTCTTTTGCAGGTACATTTCTTTTCTTCTATGAGGTGATTTTTGAGCTTATACTTGAAATCTTTCTGATTGCTCACTGATTTTATGCTTCCTAGCAGCAAATTCCAGCAGACTGGGACAGTTTGGGTACTTTCTGTGATACTATCTCTGACTAGTAATCTGACCGGGTGGAGAGATCCATTTGGTCTGATTGGGGTGACTGTTCTCTGGTATTGTGTTTTTTTAGAGGTGGGGAGTAACCTTCAAAAAGAAGTTTGAAGGTGAGATTGCCCAGCAGGAAGGTGGTTCATAAAGCTACAGGTAGCCATCTTTCTTTTTGTAAGGTGGTGCAGTTTTATCCTTTGGGATTAGCCAAGCTTATGAATCTTGGTATCCTTTTCTCTGTTATTTTTAGGATCATAGGAGGTTACTAGGCTATTGACCCAGAGGTCATTTCAAGCCTAGGTGTTTCATCCTAATGTAATACCATAGTCAGTATGCAAGATTGTATTTAGTAATGACTGCCCATGTCCAGGAGGATTGTGGGCACTGTCCCAGTTAAAAAATTTACAGTGCCCCATCCACTCATCCAGGTTCCTTTTGAACAGTGTCATAGAGGTGCTCTGCTTCTCATGAAATGGCAGCCTATTCCAAAGACATGCCAGTCACTGGGAGACAAATCTGTCCCTCCAGCACATCCTATTCAAGTCACAAGCCATATTTGGGTCCCTGGAATGGGTAGCTCTAGTCCCGTTTGATTTATGAATGTGCAGCAGATTCATTAGGATTGCTCTGTAAGCCAGGCATAAGTCTCCCCTAAGAAGTCTATACAATGCTAAGTATAGTGACAGGGTCTTTAGCTGGTCTGTGTAAGGCACACGCTGGAGTCCCTTAAGCTTCTTAGTTAGAAACCTATGAGGTCTCTCGAATTACTACAGGTTCTTTGTACAGTACATGCCAAAAGGGGTGTTATACTCATTTATGGGCTGGATTAGTGACAAGTATAGAGGGGTTATAACCGCCTTAGGTCTAGAGGTTGATGCCTTTGCTATTCAAGTATGCTTCGTCGAAAGTTTTCCTTACTACCGTAGACACATGGCAGTCAAAGTTAAGGTCGCAGTCTACTTGCGATCCCAGATCTCTTACCACTTTATAGGTATATAGGGTATTGTTGTTAATTTGATAGTGTGAAGGGACATTATTTTTTACCGAAGGGAATGATGATGCATTTCTTTGCATTCAGTCTGGGACCGTGGCTGAGACACCAGTCACTGGTCTGTGTAAGACCCTCCTTGGGACTGTGACTGAGACACCAGTCATTGGTCTGTATAAGACCACCCTGAAGTATACTGACATCATTTGGAGATTCAACAATGGCACCTAGTTTGCAGTTATCTGCAAACTTGGTCAGCCACAGCCCTTTAGTTTTGGCCTGAACTTCTGAGAAGTATATGTCAACAGTATGGGGGCCAGCACTGACCCTGGTGGTACCTCGCTGGTGACAGGTCTGCTGGTTGATGTGGAGTCTCCCACTTCGATAGTGTGTGACTGGTTCGTGAGCAGGTTGGCAACCCATCTTACAACAAAGGGGTTTACATTCAGTTTGCTAAGTTTATCGGTAATGCCTGAGAGTGGGATTGTGTGAAAGGCCTTTCCAAGTTGAGGTATGCTGTGAGCACAGATTTGCCCTCATCAGTGACCTGGTCACATTTTCAAAGAAATCCACCAGGTTTAACAGGCACGATCCACAGGAACAAAGCCAGTGGTTAAGCTGTGATTGAATAGGGTACTTAATGGTGATGCTAGTTTATGTTTTAGTTTGTTTAGAAGACAGCATACGATGCTGTCTGGTCCCATAGAGGCTGTGTTGTTTGCCTTAGACAAGGCTTTAATGACCTGCTCTTTGGATATGTGTGTGTGGGGGAGGGGTTTGGGGCAAGGTTTGTGATAAGTTTGGAGGGGAAAAGGGAGTGAAATTTTTGCCAAATCTGTTTGCTATCAGGTTTGCTATCTCTGCGGGATCACATGCTTGGGTCTTACCTTTTAGGCTACATACATAGCTGTAAAAGGCCTTATGATTATCCTTGGATGTGATTGCTAAGGTTTTCTCAAAGTTACTCTTAGAGGATTTGACATGTTTTATTTGCCTGTTGAGGCTGAGGAGGGTGCTTTTCCATTGTTGGGGCCTCACCTTAATTTTCTTAGACAGCAACTTTTTGCATTTGTTGTAAAGTTTGTTGATGCTGGATGTCCACCAGGGCATTTTACTTGAAGCTCTGGCTTTGATTCTGTCTGGAACAGTTTTGTCTATACACTTACACAAGTGATTGTACAGGGCTTTAGTTTAAACTTCGTTGTAGTTACCACTTCCATCTGGGGGGGTGTTTGGAATGCATTTATACCTTCCCCTAGAAAGGTATACTTTGCTTTACTGAAGTTTTTCAAGTATGCTTCGTCGAAAGTTTTCCTCACTACCGTAGACACATGGCAGTCAAAGTTAAGGTCGCAGTCTACTTGCGATCCCAGATCTCTTACCACTTTATAGGTATATAGGGTATTGTTGTTAATTTGATAGTGTGAAGGGACATTATTTTTTACCGAAGGGAATGATGATGCATTTCTTTGCATTCAGTCTGGGACCGTGGCTGAGACACCAGTCACTGGTCTGTGTAAGACCCTCCTTGGGACTGTGACTGAGACACCAGTCATTGGTCTGTATAAGACCACCCTGAAGTATACTGACATCATTTGGGGATTCAACAATGGCACCTAGTTTGCAGTTATCTGCAAACTTGGTCAGCCACAGCCCTTTAGTTTTGGCCTGAACTTCTGAGAAGTATATGTCAACAGTATGGGGCCCAGCACTGACCCTGGTGGTACCTCGCTGGTGACAGGTCTGCTGGTTGATGTGGAGTCTCCCACTTCGATAGTGTGTGACTGGTTCGTGAGCAGGTTGGCAACCCATCTTACAAGAAAGGGGTTTACATTCAGTTTGCTAAGTTTATCGGTAATGCCTGAGAGTGGGATTGTGTGAAAGGCCTTTCCAAGTTGAGGTATGCTGTGAGCACAGATTTGCCCTCATCAGTGACCTGGTCACATTTTCAAAGAAATCCACCAGGTTTAACAGGCACGATCCACAGGAACAAAGCCAGTGGTTAAGCTGTGATTGAATAGGGTACTTAATGGTGATGCTAGTTTATGTTTTAGTTTGTTTAGAAGACAGCATACGATGCTGTCTGGTCCCATAGAGGCTGTGTTGTTTGCCTTAGACAAGGCTTTAATGACCTGCTCTTTGGATATGTGTGTGTGGGGGAGGGGTTGGGGGCAAGGTTTGTGATAAGTTTGGAGGGGAAAAGGGAGTGAAATTTTTGCCAAATCTGTTTGCTATCAGGTTTGCTATCTCATGGGATCACATGCTTGGGTCTTACCTTTTAGGCTACGTACATAGCTGTAAAAGGCCTTATGATTATCCTTGGATGTGATTGCTAAGGTTTTCTCAAAGTTACTCTTAGAGGATTTGACATGTTTTATTTGCCTGTTGAGGCTGAGGAGGGTGCTTTTCCATTGTTGGGGCCTCACCTTAATTTTCTTAGACAGCAACTTTTTGCATTTGTTGTAAAGTTTGTTGATGCTGGATGTCCACCAGGGCATTTTACTTGAAGCTCTGGCTTTGATTCTGTCTGGAACAGTTTTGTCTATACACTTACACAAGTGATTGTACAGGGCTTTAGTTTAAACTTCGTTGTAGTTACCACTTCCATCTGGGGGGGTGTTTGGAATGCATTTATACCTTCCCCTAGAAAGGTATACTTTGCTTTACTGAAGTTTTTCAGTCTGACCTCACCCTTTGTGAGTTCTGATGTTAGTACCGGTTCAAAGGTGACTGATTTGTCGTCATATTTAACTAATGACATTCCAGCAGTTGTGGTGGTGCATCTGTTTGTCATGTAAGGACCAGATCTAGTATATCTGTTCCTCTTGTTGAGGTTTGAACAATTTGTTCCAGGGCATTTGAGATAAAGTCAAGGAACTTTTGCACTAGCAAGTTGGGGCTAGAGTAGGTTTCCCAGCTGATGGTGGGATAATTGAAATCCTCTATGACCAGAATGTTTGGCAATATTTGGATTGCCTCCAGTTTGTTCAAGTAGATGTCATGTGCATCATGATCCATGAAGGGGGAATCTATAACCAGCTGTGACTTGAATGGGGGTCTTACACACAGTAATCTGAACGTGGAGTAACTCCATGGAGTTGCCCAGTCTAATTAGTCGGGAGGTGAATTTATCTGTAATATAGATAGAAACACTGCCTCGTTTGCTTCTCAGACATTCGTTTTGTGGTCTCAAGTTGAAAACTGGGGTACTCCTGAGGCCTTGAGCTAGGTTTCTTTGACTGCACAGACGTCTTCAGATGTCAGAAGTGCATCCAGGGTGTGCAGTTTTTGGTCCTACGATTTAGCAGTCTAACCTTTATTTTGTTATGGTTGGCAGTTTTGTTTGTGAGACCTTGCATAAATGGGGGAGGCAAGAGTCTTTGCTTGCAGCCAAAAGCGTAGTGGAGCCAGGTGCTTAACCGTCTGTGGCAAAGCAGTGAGGTTTGTCAATCATGTCATCCCAGACTGACAGAAACTGACATGTCTGCCTGGGACACATACTCAGAGAGCTCAGTCATGTCTTTCTTCATATAGTCCAGTGAGGTATGTCTCAGATCAGTTACTCCAACATGAGCTATGAGAGAGTCATAATGGTACTTGTTGCTGAGAGACTTGAGTAAATGCATGATCTGATGAATCCTGGCACTGGACAGGCAGGCTGACAGAGACTTTCTCCTTATCTAACCTGGTGAGTGGGACATCCTCACTATGGAGTCTCCAATGACAATAAAAATTGTTTTTTGAATGTTACTCCTTAAGGGCTTGGTGGGTGAGACACTGGTGTTCTGTGTGTCTTGGGTGCTGTGGGAACTGTGTTAGTTGCAGCAGTGTTTTGTTTTGGTAATCTCTGGTGTTTCAGTAAGTTTTTTGAGAGAATCTCCGCATATGTTGATTTATGTGTTGGATGCCTCCTATGCATATGAGTAGTGGTGGATAAGTTGTCAACCTCTTCATTGTTACTGTTTTGAGTGTGAGAGAGCAGGGATTCATTATTCCTGATGTAGATACCTCTCTCGTACTCTGTACTAGAGTGAGTTATTAGTAGATGGTTGTCAATGTACATGAGTCAGTTGCTACACTGCCTCAGGAGACCCAAGTCAACAAGGCTGGTAGCAGAAACAAGGGCAGTCCAACTGTCCACGATGCTAGGTTTGAACTATTATCACAAAGGCGGTGCTTTCAGGACTGATCTAGGAGGTGCTCTGCAGATGGGTATTTCTGATGGGGTTTTTGGCTGGTGGTTTAATAAGTCACAGCTCCCTAGCAATACTTCTTAAACCAGAGATGTACTAAAGATGAAGACTACACTAATGTACTACTGCTGTATCTAAGAGAAAAATTGTTGAAATTATCTGTCTGGCTATAGTGCACAATTGCTCAGTGCTGAGCGATGCGCAGACAAGCAGAAACCTGCTCAAGTGCAGGGCTTAAATACCAGAAGCTAAAAATGTAATAGAAACTTTAAAAAAACTCAAAAGCACCAATAAGGATACTTACTCTAAGCCCAAGACCAATACCCTTTCACCAGACAGCTTCCAATCAGCTCACTTCTTTCACAAGGGTGGAGATGGGCCCTATCCAATCAAAGATGGCTTGGAAAATGTGCTCTGAATACAGCAGCTACAATAAACAGACCCAGATGCAACACACCTGTATCTGGACTATGCTACAGCTACTAGCTACACTAATTTAGGCAGGAAATGCTAAAAATGTTTTAAACAGCAGAAAAACAGCTAGACCAATACCCCTTCACCAGACAGCTTCCAATCAGCTCACTTCTTTCACAAGGGTGGAGATGGGCCCTATCCAATCAAAGATGGCTTGGAAAGTGTGCTCTGAATACAGCAGCTACAATAAACAGACCCAGATGCAACACACCTGTATCTGGACTATGCTACAGCTACTAGCTACACTAATTTAGGCAGGAAATGCTAAAAATGTTTTAAACAGCAGAAAAACAGCTGTGAAACACTAAAAAATGTTTTAAACAGCAGAAAAACAGCAATGAGACACTAAAGAATGTTTGAAACAAATTAGTTATTTAAAACACTGCTTGGCGGGAAAACGGAACAAACAGAAGAGATGTTTTGCAAACAGTGAACAATTACTTTGCAAACAGTGAAAATAGCAAAAAAAAAGCATCGCAACAGTGAAAACAGCAACAAAATATGATTTAACAGGCACAGTAAGTAGATAAATGCTTAAATACCAGAAGCTAAAAACTTTAAAAAATCTCAAAAGAACCAATAATGGTGCTTACTCTAAGCCCTAGACCAATCCCCCTTCACAGCTTCCAATCAGCTCACGTCTTTCACAAGGGTGGAGATGGTCCCTTTCCAATCAAGGATGGCTTGGAAAATGTGCTCAGAATACAGCAGCTACAACAAGCAGACCCAGATGCAACACACCTGTGTATGGACTATGCCACAGCTACTAGCTACACTTATTTAAGCAGGAGCTGTTAAAGCATGTTTTAAACAGCAGAAAAACAGCTGTGAAACACTATAAAAATGTTTTAAACAGCAGAAAAACAGCAATGAGACACTAAAGAATGCTTTAAACAAATCAGTAATTTAGAGCACTGGTTGGTGGGAAAACAGAACAGATGTTTTGCAAACAGTGAAAACAGCAACAAAATATGATTTAACAGGCATAGTAAGGCAGACAAATGCAGTGCATAGGATTATAGGAAGTTACTAGGCTATTGGCCCTGAGGCCCTTACAAGCCTAGCCAATAATTTAGCCCATGTTCCAACAAGTCACCACCCTGTGCCACTGTCCAGCAGGGACACATAGTGCAGTTTAGTTTACAGTATTCAAATACAGTATTAAATGCACAGAACACAATAAAAAGTGCAGTAAATAACATAAAAAAATAAACAACTTAGCAAGGAGGTAGTTTTGGCAGAGAGAGATGCTATGATGGGAGTGCATATTCCCATCTTGGGAGAAGAATGTCAAAGGCAATTGAAGACCTAGCTTTTGGGATGAACAAATTGGATATTTTATAGGAGACTGTTAGGTAGGTAAAAACTTTTTCCACCTGAGCTTCAATACAAGCATGAAAGTTCAGGGATTGGTGACTTCAACTACCTCTGAGTAGTTGTGGTTGGCAGGGCAGACCTGTGGGGTCTGCTACAATAATAGGTCTAGTAACTCTTAGTTTCTGAGGGGTTTGTAGAAGCTTGGCTGCAGTTTTATTAATAGTAAGTTTATTTGTAGTGAGCCAGTTCCACATTTGCTTGAATTGCTTCTACATGTGACTTGAAGTAGTACTAGTTTGGGATCCAGCTACTTTGAAGACAGCATCATCAGCATTAAATATGCAGTTGATTTTTTCCACTTCTCAGGTGAGATCATTTATATACAGGGCAAAACGATTGAACCAGGAATGGACCACTGTTGAATGCCCTTGTTAACGGTGCCAGTCAAAGAGAAACTGTCTTCATCATTAATGATGAATTATCTCTTAGCTAAACAGCTTCAGAACCAGTATGTAAATTCATCTGAGAAACCACACAAGTTTAACGTCTACAAAAGGAGTGTGTGTGTGATCAACTATTTTGAAAGAAATTTTTAGATCCAGAAACAGCCTTTGTCCACATTTATAAAGTTTCAGTTGGCGAGGGAATAAATTGTGGTGATGGCACTGTAGTTTGGCCGCAGACCATGTTGTCTGTTGTTATATATAACAAACCACTTTTTAATATTCCAATATTTAATTTCAGAAAAGTCTTTCCAAGATTTTAGTGAGTGGCCACAGTCTGGCAATGAGTATTAAGCTGCTGAGGCAACAGGTTATTAACATATAACTGGACAACTATAAGGTGGATAAAAATTTATTTTATTTTCCCCCCTCTGACAACATAGACATCTGAATAAGACTGGTGCTCCTTCTGTGTCTCTTTGTCATCTACTTGTAGTTTATTCCTCACGGGGGAGGGGGGATTGGGGCAACAGCCCTATCTACTGTCAGTCTGGCAGAAAATTTAAATTTTGAAGCAGGTTGTAGGTGGCGGAGAAATTGCAGGTTTTGCATTTAAGTTTTAATTTCTCTCTCTCTGGCTTGCTAGATGATTGTTTGGAGTGGGTGTGCATGTGGATGTTTTGAAAATGTCACTCTGCATCTCGGTGATGCTCCATTTAGTTTCCTTGCCCACCTGTTTACTTGCTAATGCTTCCATCATGGTTTCTAGTTTCCACTGGGAACCAGAACATCAGACATGCTCCAGCACACTCGCACACCTTCCCCCAGAGAGGTCTTTGTCTGCCAATCTCAGTTACCTCCTGTGGTGCCTGGACAACTATTTGTACCTGGTCACCTGAGTTGTTGTCAGGACTACATCTATGCATGCCAAGAGATCAGAAAAAAGATGCTGTTCATTGGAGCATCTGATTGATACCAGCACCGCACCTCAGTGTAGTATGTTAGTGAAAAGCTATAGACGTGGCTCTGACGTTAAATTCAAAATGGCAGTCTTCTACTCTGGGACTAAGCAGGTTCTTCTAAAGCACCAATACATCACCAAAGAATAAATGATGTAGACTGAGCATCATAATATGCACAAATCTTCACATTACTTTTGACCTGAGTTCAAGACTGGATGATCCTTCCAGTCAATGACTAGAAGATAGGCAAGAGTAAAGAGGAAATGCCTTCCTGGACAAAATGAGGATCCTTTGTTTGACAGAAGAAAAAGACAGAGGATTCACAGGAAAGCTATAAGAAGCGATAAGACAAAAAGAAAAACAGATGGAAGACAAAAAGAAAAGCAGTTGGTATTTAAAAATTAAATGAACAGAATGTTCTGTTATGGAAATAGTGGTAAAGGGACACTTCATTGAAATGAAAAGGAAATGGTACACCAAAGGTGTCAGGAAGTTGTCTTCTTACACTTAAGTCTGTATTTTAAGAGTGATATCCACACTAACGGTGAATATGTTCTGGGTCAGGGATTTGGAGACCTGCTGTTTCACTGCCTCCTTATTTATGAACATTGCCAGATCATTCGGCATGAGGAGAAAAAGCCTGTTAGTGGTACAAGAATATACTACGTCATTGGGAGGTTAAACAGACATCTTTGGAGTAGGACATTGTCTGCTGCAGTTAGTTGCTGTTTATTTATAATAGATAAAAGCAAAACACTGTTCTGTTTACATAGTAATTAATCTGTGTATACATGGCTTTGATTTACTAGTAAACTTTAGTGCATTGTTTTGAAATTCTTTGATAAAATATTTAATATATTACTTAAACACAAGGCATTAATATCAAAAGGCTGAATTTTAAGCTCAGTATTAGGAATGTTTAAATATATCATAAACCTGCTTTTTCTCTCACTTCATATTGCAATTCCTATTTGCATCATACTAACTTACCCTTATTTTCTCTATAAACTGGCGAAAAATTTCAATAACTATTAAATCATTGTCATATAACTTGTATCTATTCTTAACCGATGTTTTCATATTATGTCTAAATTGGAATAATTATTTAAACTGTAGATGCTTTTGTATTATTTTTGAAGATTGTAACATTATTGTTCTTAATTTTTTTTTTTTAATACTTTGGAGCGTGTCTCCCTAGGCTTCAGCTGAAAATGGGTTCCTACTCAGTCAGACTTGCCCAGAAATCAATTGTCAAATGTCATAATGACCATATATGAGCATACTATTATATATGTGGACTGAATTTACTGTGGTTTGTACATGCAGGTATAGTCATTCAGTCAAATGCACCCTTGTTGTCTAAGTCGTTGGCTGGTAAGTAAATCGAAACCCATGTTACTTGCTGGCTGTATATGTTGAAATTGTGAGGAAGGTATCATTCTGAGAACATCATCACTGAAAGTGTGAGTTTGGGAGATATTAAGTCTGAGGTTGTGTAATCTTCACGTGTTCCGTCTAAACTGTCTGAGATACAGTGATCTCAGAATTAATATATATATATATATATATATATAAGTGTATATAACATGTGTGTGTACAAAATTTTTGGTGTCAGAATTGCTTAAGTGGATAGGTGATCAAGGCCATCAGCTGTCAAAGTGATGAATATTAAATTTAAGGTAAGTGGGCTTGGGGTGCAATGCCAAAGTTTTTGTTTGTAACAAAAGTTGAAGTGGTTGGGTAGTGTGTGTGTGTGTGTGTGTGTGTGTGTGTGTGTGTGTGTGTGTATATATGTGTGTTTGTGTGTGTATGAGAAGCTGTGGTTTGTAGGTTACAGTTAGAGAAAGGACTAGGAAAGGGGATAGATTTGGTGTCTGTGTGTGTGTGTGTGTGTGTGTGTGTGTGTGTGTGTGTGCACCTTCCATTACTTGCTGATTGGGGTTAGACTAAAGTCTAGCTAAAGGAACAGGATATGTTTGAAGTCTGTGTCGTGTCAGTGTCTTTATTTTGTTTAGTGTTAATATTACTGGAAAGGTGTTTAGTACCTTAATGTGAGGTAGGAGATGAGGCATAGGTAGGATTAGCACACGTAAGTAAGGTGGGGCAGGGGGCAAATCCCATTTGTAGCACTTCATTATAGCAGAATTAACAGCATCTGCAGTTCTAAGAAAGGCTACCAAGCAGAAACACCAAAATTAGAAAGTCCACATTCCCACAGATGAGACCTAAATAAGATAGTAAGATAGTAAAATTGAATACTAATGCCAAAGTAAACTAAATCAGTAGAGGCTATTGTGACAGTGGACACAGAGGAAAGAGGTTGTTATGAGCTGACCATCAAAGCCACAGGCAGTGATACCAGTCTCTAGGGCCTCTACAGTCAGCATTCCAGAAAATGGACCTTGAGATTCTAGTTTCATACAGAGTCTTTTGGGAAACTTAGATCAAGTAACTTACATGTGTCTTAGAAAGCTGTACAACTGGGAACAACATGGTTAATGTAACCATATCTCAGAACAGCATTTCTGCAGTTGAATTTTTGGTTGTGTGCAATATGCTGCATGCATGAAATTAGTTATAGTCAATGGAGTGCGGCGAGCACAACCTCCTTCACACAGACAGGGGATGCGATAGGAGCTATAGTAACTAAGGCTCATCAACCAATGTACATATGTACATGTGCACACAGAAACACACATTATGTGCACACAAATAAAATCTGTGTGGGAACGCAAGGGGGGGTACTTTTGAGCTGTGTCATTTTCATATTTGAGTAGGATGTGCAGTGTGAAGCAGTGTTCTAGTTTTCTTGTTTTAATCTGTTATAGCATGTTGGTGGTTTTCATTTATTCATAGTTGATCAAATAACTCATTAGTCAACAGCAAATATAAATAAAGTAGAAATAATGATTAGAAATAATTAATTAAGGGAAATAGAAAATATCTTTCCTCTTTCTGTAGGTTTGAAATATTGTCTTCTGTCAGATGAAACGCATTTCTCCTTGTAGTCAAACCTTATGTAACGAATCTTGAAGTTTATTTAAAAGCCTGATTAATAGCTACATCTTTCAGTGTGCTGTTACAGTAACAAATATCACACTTTGTTCTCTCTTTTTACAGGTTTTAGCGTTGTCCAGGTGACAGCAACAGATGCTGATATTGGCCTAAATGGACAAGTGACATACCGTATTGGGGGTGGTGCACTAGACAAGTTCCTGATCGTCTCTACAACTGGGATTATCAGAGTAGCTAATGTGACAGTGGACAGAGAGGAAAGAGGTTCTTATGAGCTGACCATCATAGCCACAGACAGAGGCACCATACCTTTCTCTAGTACCTCTACAGTCAGTATTCTCATAGATGACATCAACGACTCGCGACCAGAGTTTATAAATCCTTTCCAGACTGTAACTATTCCTGAGTCAACTGCAGTGGGCACTTTTATTGCTGAGGTTCCAGCAACTGACCGAGATCTTCAGCCTCGTTTGGAGTATTACATTATAGAAATTTTAGCAAGGGATGACACAAACAGTCTTGTACCAGATCAGCAAGGTGCTTTTGGAATTGACTTCAAAACAGGTAATATAGCAAAGATACCTAAAAATGTCACACATGCAAACTCGTCAGCAGGTAATCTTAGTAATTTTACTCTTAGCTGCAGATAGTTGAGGGTAAGGATCTTATGTTATATATATTGCAGAAAACAATCCTCAGGTGTGTAAATAGCAAAATGGTGGAAATTCTGAAAATAATTTTCCTGTTTTGCCATGAGGAGCAGTTTATTTTATTTTATTCTTATTTTACAGGATTTAGTAATATAATTTTAAGGTTTAGTAAATTTATTAACAAAGTTTTTAATAGTTAAGCATCTCATTCAAAACATTTAGGAAGTTGTCTCCTTAATAGAAAATTATTGTTTTTCACAATTTTTCAATTATATATGCTGCACAGATTTGGTCTCCTGATACATTAGTACATTGTGGGGAAACAGCAACACTTTAAAGTGAAGATATTTCAACTGTATTCTCCACACTAGTATATTGTTCTTGGGATTAGCTATGAAAGCCATTGCTTATGCAAGTGCATTTCAGACTGTAGAGGTAACTAAACACCATAGGAAAGCTGACCCATTATCATTTCTTAAGACTGTTTTTACTGTACTTATCTTTATGAATCTATTTAGACATCGACAAGCCAATGTTTCTGCTGTAAGTTATTGCTATATATTCTTTACAGTATTGAATAATGCTCTATATTCTCAATAATATTAAATTGTACTACCCTGTACTTACTGACATGTTTTTAAGATATCTCAAATGAGAAGTGTTATTGAATTTCAGTGAAATATTGCTGAGTTGGGAGGGATGGTCTGAAAGACCAGCTAACACCATCATGAAACCCATTCTGTTGAATAATGGGATAAAACTCTGACTCTGGCATGGGACACCCCAGATTAATCAGTGACTCGAGTGTCCTTTGGAGCTTGCATGACAAGGATGGGATACGCCCATCAAGCGAAAAGCCAAGGTAGGTTGGGTCAGTCAATGATACAACCCCTCAGAGGAGCATTAATTCAGGGGAAAACCCATCAACAAGAATTTGACCATCAAGCCATGTAAGCAGTAAACTTTGTTACAGCTAAGCAGGTACACGTACTCGTGAGAGGAAAGGTATAACAGAGGGTGTTATGACAATGTTGGTCACATGTCCCTACTTTGGAGAGGCATTACAGCCTTAATTTTAAGTACTGTCATTTCCAGAAGTCCAGTAAGGGTGTAGAGTCATCTCTGGGAAGTGTATTGTCATTTCCAGAAGTCCAGTAAGGGTGTAGATTCCTCTCTGGAAAGTATGAGATGGCTGTTTTCCTCCAACTAGCAGCTCTACAGGGGGTGTGAGGTGCTGGAGGGAGTGGCATGTTGTCAGCATACTATTAATTTCACCCTCACTTGCAGCCCATTTGGCTGCAAGATACTGTGGGGGGGGGGCAAGGAATGCATAGGGGCTACTCTGCCTCCATTGTTGGCTTTCTGTGAGTTGCCATTTTTTTGGGACTGAGTGACTGTGGACTGCCAAACATAGAAGAGGATGAAATTATTGTTGAAATTCTGATGAGGGATCAAACCACTGTCATGGATGTCTGGATGATGGGACCCTCTCACATCCTTGGTGGGGGTGACCAGTACAGAGAAACTGCTGACTGGGTGAGGATTGACGGTTGTCAGGCAGGAGGCAGAAAGACTATTAATAATAAAAAAAAACTACCACACTCAAGCTTTTACATACAGCCAATTTTTTTTCATTCATACTGCTCATTTCACTGGTCTTTCCTTTGCATACTGGGGTACTATAGCCATAGCAACAAAATCCTTTGTTATCTACGGCAGTACATTTCATAAGTCCTTCAAACTACTGCTCTTCAGATTTATTTTCTCAGAAAAACTCTGAGTTTAACAAAATTCTACTGGACTGTCTAGCAGACTTGTATTAAAATGTTTATCTGGCTAGATTTTGTCAGAAATGGTATTTGGTTTCTTTCAAAAAATCTTGAAAACAGTCACATAATTTTAATTAAAGCCTATAAAAGTCTATCAGCTTGTGAAAATAATTATGACATAAAAATGCCACTTGACTGAAGCCTGTACTAGAGTAAACCACTTAATATTGTATTTATTTATCCTTTTTTGACCAGGTTAATTCCATTAGGCTAGTCCCTTCTTTTCAGGGGAGACCCGATATGCAGTATGCCAAAATTTCAGTGTAATACCACCTGTAGGCTCTCTCTCTCTCTATTACTCTGTTTTACACTCACTTTATCATTTGTATTTTGTTTCCCCTTTTTATTATCCTGGTCTAGCATTCTGCATTTATAAAATTATCATTTTTGTTTTGCAGGAAAAGTATTTGTGAAAAGCCCTTTGAACAGGGAGTTTGTGGCAACTTTTGAGATTACCATCGCAGTGTATGATAACGCTACTCAGGTTGTTGATCGTGCCGTCAGTGTTCCAAACGGTGAGTTTCAGTTTATGCATACTTCATTTTAACATTGTGGTGTTCTCCATATGGCAGAGTTACATGAATACCCAAGCAACGTATAATCTCCTGCTGAATAAAGGCATCATCCTTCATGTTCTAGTGCCATTAGTCTGCACCTCTTTCTACTTTTCCCTTCATTTTTCCCCCTACATGCACACACCTGAGCCATATGTTCTCCAGCAGCAGAATGAGTGGGAGAGACTAGTACATCATTCTACGTTTCAAACACGCACCCGCGCATGCACATGCATTCATAGATACACTACTTATAACAGGCATTGATTACAAACTGGGTATGTAATTAACTGTTTAGACAATAATTTGTAACACTATTAAATAGTACCACTTATTCACTATTAAATGCTACCACTTACTCACTATCAAATACTGCCACTTGTTCACTATTAAATATTACCACTTATTCTTGTGATGCTGTTGTGGAACTCATTTGAAGAAAGTCCATAGGTTTGCTGGTAAGTAGTAATGTAGTAACTTATCTGGAGTCAACTGTTGCTTATGTACAAATCTATTGTCACTAAATGCATATGTAGCATCTCATCACATGAATGCAGCATTAAAGTCCTCTTAATAACAAAACTATGAGTTCCTTTCCGTTTTTAAGACCTTGGCAGAAATGAATGCTGTCTTTCCATCAGCTAATACCTAAACTCCAAGAATGCAGTGGATTTCTGTTTTGCTGCATCAAGTGAGAAGGTGAGGTATCTCTGGAGTTAAAGCTTTGTGGTTTTGTTTCAGTCTTTCAGCTGATTAACCACGGAGTTGAAGATGTCTCATTTTTAACCACGGAGTTGAAGACGTCCCATTTTTAACCACTGAGTTAAAGACGTGCCATTTTTAACCACGGAGTTGAAGCTGTCCCATTTTTAACCACGGAGTTGAAGACGTCCCATTTTTAACCACGGAGTTGAAGACGTCCCATTTTTAACCACGGAGTTGAAGACGTCCCATTTTTGTTGCCAGTTTCAGGGAAACTACTTGACATGAGTCTCTTTCTATTGATAGTGCTTTTTAAAGCAGGCCTTTTCTACCCACTAGTGTACCTATGACATACTTTACCTTCTCATGCATTTCTAAATGGATTTATCCAAAAGGCATACTCAGAGCATGACTGTGAGTTTAATTTCCCAAATATTATGAAGCTACAGACCAACAAACTGGAGCTCTGACACCTTTTCATTACCAGCAGCAGATCACCCCTTTTAAAGCCTTCGTATGACTTACCAACTTTTGTTAACCTACTCTGCCATCTTCTTCTCCACATACTGTGCCTTAGTTATTTTTGGATCACTCTATCGCGATCAGTTTATCTCACTTCCTGCAGTTTGTGGCAAGACTAGTATTTACTACTCCACCATGTACTCTCCAATAGAGGTAATTTTCTGCAGCATAGGGAATGATGCAGCAGTCTCTTCCACTTAGTCTTCTGCCTGGGGAATGTGCACACAAGATCACAACAAGGTTATGTTTTAGACTATAATATAACTCGTAAGCCCACTAATGTCATATTGAATGTTTGACAAGGGACATCCTATGTTATGGGCATATAATACTTCTCACCTGTTCGTGATTTTGCAGAATGTACCTAATTTTGCTTCATGTTTTTGTTCTGTCCCTTACAGAATTTTTTATTTCAATGCCAGGCATTAGATATACATGTTTCTTATTGTTCAGAAATTACATGCACAACCTGTTCCTAGGTATATAGTAGGCTAACTACCACCAGGGCCTTTGTAAGCCTAGCTGCACACCCAACTCAGTTATGTCCATATGTACCATGGGAATCTGTTACAAGGGGTTATTTTAGGAAGTTTCTAAAGCTTATGTTGTATGTTAGTATAGGCATAGCTGTTGTCAACCTCTATTAGAGACATGGGGGGGCCAGACCTGGGGTGAATTTCCGATTTCCCATCCATTGGTCAAGGTTACACTTAAATAGGGTTAGGGATAGACTCTGCTTCATGTGATTGAGGAGCCTCTTCCACAGTATGGGGATCCAGTGAGAGACACATCTGTCTCCCCAAATGTCCATTTTATGTCACAAGCAAAATTTCAGTTCTTGGATCTAGTGGATCTGATGCTGTTCATTTTGCAGATGTACAACATGTTCATTAGAACTGGATTCACAGATGCCTTGTATGCCAGGCATAGATCACCTCTCAGCATCCTGTAGGAGACTCGGTACAGAGAGGGAGAGCTTTAAGGCAATCCATGGAGAGCAAGATGTTTATGCCCTGGATTCTGCTGGTAAGGAGTCTCTGTGGGTATTCCAACTGTTTCCTATGTCTAGTCAGGTACGTAAAGAAGTGGGCATTATACTCGATGATGGGTCTGATAAGAGCCAAAAAAAGTGGCACAGTGACCTCCTTGGACCTGGATGCCATGCCCTTACTTATACGTTGGGCAGCATAAAATGATTTCCTTACTGTCTTGGCCACATGTTGGTCAAAGGCTAGATTACTGTCTACATATGGTCTATCTGGTCAACTCTTAGGAGTGTCTTATAGATGGAATAAGTAGCCTCGGTGGCCATTTTCACAAAAGGCTCTATAATGCCTTTCTTGGCATTGAGTTTTAACATGTGACTTTGGCAAGATGTTTGTTTCACTGGGAGAATCTATGATAGCTCCCAATTTGCAGTCATCTGTAAACTTGATCATCCAAAAGTCCTTGGCATTAACATTTACCCCCAAGAAGTAGATGCCAAATAGGAGCAGTTCCAGTACAGAGCCTTGAGGCACCCCACTGGTATCTCTTAGTGGAGGTGGTCTCACCAATCTTGAATTCCTGGGTCCTGTCTGTGATTTCAATCCAGTGAGTTATTCAGGGGTTTATTCCCAGTTCTGTTAGTTTTTCAACTATCCCCAAGTGGGCTACTGTATCAAAAGCCTTAGCCAGGTCTATGCAGGTGATATGCACCATTTCCCCTTCATCCATTGCCTTGGTGATCTTCTCAGGACGTCTACCAGGTTTAATGGGCATAACCTTCCCTTCAGAAAGGTCCAGTGTCTGAAGGTTGTCCCTGTTGATCATTTCCATCATTCATTTCATTGCTTTGCATATTATACTAGTCAGAATAGTGGGTCTCTACTTTCTGGGTTGGTTGATGGTCTTGTGAAGTGGGATAACCATTGCAGTCCTTTGTTCTTGTGGTACAAATCCTGTTTTGCAGCCATAGTTGAAAAGTGACTCAAATGTCTCTGATGGGTCATGTTTCAAGGTATGTAGGTGGGGTCTGAATGCAGAGATAAGTCAGCAAGCGAAGGAGAGTATTATTGCTGGAACTGAATTAATTCTCAAGTCTTGGTGAGTACCTTCATGAGGTGGACCCTGTTTTTCACAAAATCTTACCAAGATGACACTGATATATCAACTGTATTTTATATAGCATATATCGTGGACAGAAGTAGGTTAAAAATAAAAAAAGATAGCTGGGTACACAAATACCAAGATAAAAAAAGTACCCATCCTGGTAGGTGCACTGGTGCCAAGACTGGAAAAATTGACAGTGTAGAATCCTCAAGACAGGGAAACATTCCTACAAAGGGGCCAGGCCAGGCCCAGGGGGAGGATGCCCCCCTTGTTTTAGAAGGAAGTAGCAGTCCATAAAAATCACAAAAACTAACAGGCCAAAAAACAACCATAAAGATGAAAGAGTGGACTGTTGTGGATAAGAAAAAAATCATGTATAGTTACTATTTTGCAAGAAGTCCAGAATTGCCAGACAGAAGATGTACAAAAAGGTTTGAGAGAGAAATTAGAGGAAAGAAAAATACTTTCACAAGAAAAACTGTCAGAAGTTTCAAATAAAAATTTGTGTTCATCAGTACAACAGATTTATGAAAAACATTATATAGACCAAGAAACCTTGGGCCATTTGGAAGAAGAAGCAATTGAGGAAACACGAAAATATAAAGAACTAAATCTGGAGACTTTTGAAAGAGATAAAAAACGAAATGTGGACATGGCAAAAAAACAGAGATCTGATATGGTACAATATTTATGCAAACAAGAAAGATAAATTAATCAACACAAAAAGGGCAGACACAAAGATATCTGATGAGAAATACAGGCAAAGGCATCCAGATAAACCATTAAGTACCCATTTCAATCATAGCCTAACCACAGGCTTTGTTCCTGTGGAATGGAGAACAGCAACAGTTATTCCCCTCCATAAAGGTGGCCTAGCAACAGACCTGGGGCCATGGAATGTATAATTTTGGACCTTGTAAATAAAGACATAGCTGCTCTCCAAACCCTAGATCCAATTTGGCTTTGTGAAGGGCAGATCCTGCCTGTTAAATCTGGTGGATTTCTTTGAAAATGTGACCAGGGCCATTGATGAGGGCAAATGTGTACACGTAGCATACCTCATCTTGGCAAAGGCTTTCAACACAAATCCATATTCAGGCATTACCAATAAACTTTGCAAACTGAATATAAACCCCTTCATTGTCAGATGGGCTGCCAACTGGCTCACAAACCAGACACACACTATCAAAGTGGGTGACTCCACATCAACTAACAGACCTGTTACCAGCAGGGTGCCACAGGGGGTCAGTGCTGGGCCCCCTACTGTTTAGTATATATATATATGTCTTGGAAGTTCAGGTCAAAACTAAGGAGTTGTGGCTGACCAAGTTTGCAGATGACTGCAAACTAGGTGCAATCATTGAATCCCCAAATGATGTTCATGACTGAACTTGACAGTCATGAGGAGAAGGTAAACATTTGCACCACACCACACTCATCGCATAGTCTCACTAAATCTACCCCACCAGAATCCACACATAGTAACACAAAAACATTCGCGGAGGCTCTCAATAATAATCTGTCTAAGCAACAGAGACTTTCAAAACAGAAACACAAGCAACCTCCATCCCCCAACACAACCCAAATGACACATAGCCCACAGACTTAGTGTGCCACTCAACCACAGCCAATAAGGCAAAACAATGTACCAAACACACTAGTCATAGGTGACTCTATAGTCAGGCACACCGATGTCCCACTCACCAGGCTAAACAAGGAGAAGGTTACTGCCAGCTGCCTGTCGGGTGCCAGGATCTGCCACATAACCCACGCACTCAGGTCATTCCACAACAAGTACAAATATGACTCCGTCATTGTCCATGTTGGTGTGAATGACCTGAGATGTACCTCCCTGGACTACATGAAAAGAGACATGGAAGAGCTCTCCGATCTTGTAGCCCAGCCAGGTATGACCCTAGCCCTGAGTAGCATTCTGCAATCACCCAGAATGATACTGCAGTACAAGGACAAAATGATTGACTTCAACAATTGGCTAAGCTTCTGGTGTCATTCTAAGGAAATCCAGTATCTGTCTGCTTGGGATGACATGGTCGACAGACCACAACGCTTTGCCACAGATGGCCTACACCTGTCGCCCCTGGGATTCCGGATACTGGCTAAGGCTCTTGCTGGCCTTATAGTGCCTTTTTTAGGCAATGTTCAAATGACAAATTCACCACTGTAGTAGGAACAGGCAAGCACAAACTGAGGGTAATGCTACTCAATGCTAGAAGTATATTTTTATTTATTTATTTTACATTTGTTGTCCGGGCTAGTCTAACTGGGTATATGTCCATTTTCAGTAGAGGCCCGGGGAGAAAAGCTCCACATAAAAGACACTAACAAACAGAACATTTAACTACAGCTACAGATTATTTGTCAGACAAAACAAGTGTTGCATGGCAACTTTAGCATGCATGATGGGTAAAAATAGAACAAATAAGATGAATTCCCCCCCAACCTTTGAATGAAATTGTTTTTTTTTTTTAAACCAAACACTGCAAGAAGAAAAATGTATTCAGAAGAATGTAGGGGATTCCCAAATCAAAGTTATTTGTAAGGCGCAGGAGAACAGACTAGTTATAAACAGAATAGGGCAAATTAGTTGAGGGGCAGTAGTTCATAAATGAGAGAGAGAGATGTCCATACAGTTTTTCCTGGGTACAATAGGCCCAACTTAGAATGTAGGGGTCTTAATGTGGCTATAAAGTGAGTAGTAAATGGTGCTATAGCCTAGGATACCAGGAGGAGAAGAAATCCTAGTCAGGGTTAGTACAGGGACATAGCCAGTGGGTTGTAAAGTATAATTTGAGTTTCTTTTTAAATAGTGTAGTTGAAGAAAGAGATGTGAGTTTACTGGGAAGTAGGTTCCAGGTTTTACCCACAGTGTTAGAGAAAAGGGAATCTCCTGCTTTATTGTTGGGTTTTTGTCTAGATACCAGTAGTTTATTTGCTGAGCAGAGTTTTGTAAGATTTTTATATGGGTTGATTAGACTTGTGAGAACTGGTGTGTTACCTGGTTGATAAAGGATTTCATGGGTAATAATCAGTTGGAGAAATAGAATTTGATTATGCAATTCCAGCCAGCCCAGTTGATTTAGATTTTGGCAGTGGTGAGTTCTGAAAGGGGAGCTAGTAGCAAATCTAGCAATATTATTGTAGGAGATTGCCAGCTTGTTGAGGTTGCTTTTAGATAGATTTGTATATATAGGAGAGGCATAAAAGAGATTTGAGATAAGGTGGGTGTGGGCAATAGTAGTTCTAGCAATGGGAGTAAGGAAGGGTTTAATTTTTGTAGAGAGAGCCTAGTTTTCGGTTAACTGATTTTATTGTGGTGTTGATATGAGTATCATAGTTAGGGTTGTGGTCAATAGTTACTCCTAAGAGTTTAGTAGTAGTATCAGGAGATATAACTGTGCCATTTTTAGATTTGATAGTGAAGGCAAATCGGTGGACTTTTGTGTAGGAGTAAACAGCAGTAGTTTAGTCTTTTTAGGGTTAAGGAGGAGACAACGCTGTAAAAAACATTCTTCTAGCTCAAAGATATTTTAGGTGAGGGACTGCAGTTCAGAAGCCCCTGTAGCTGAGGATATTAATGTGGAGTCATCTGCGTATTGAATGGATATAGCTTGGGAGATACTAATAGACAGATCGTTTATAAAGATTGAGAATATAAGAGGGCCCAAAATAGAACCTTAGGGTACACCAAGGGAGACAGGAAGGTGGGAGGATAGAGTGTTATCCCAAAGCACTGCCTGTTGCCTGTTATCTAAGTCAGACTTGAACCACTGTACTGCTTGAGTATCAAGTGAGAGGGACTTAAGAAAATTCAACAGCAGTTGATGGTTTACCATGTCGAATGCTTTTGAAAGATCAATAAAGATAGCAGAAGACAGGGTGTTATTGTTACAGTTTTTGTTAATGTGGTCAGTAAATGATAGGAGGGCAGTAGTGGTGCTATGGAAAGGTCGAAAGCCATGCTGAGAGCTAGCTAATAGGCTATTTTGGAGAAGGTGGTCTAATAGTTGATGGTGGATGCATTTTTCCATGATTTTAGCTATGGGAGAGAGTAGGGCATTTGGACAAAAGTTAGATAGTGCAGTTGAGTTGCCGCCTTTGTGTAGGGGTATTATATGTGAGACTTTCCAGATGGATGGGATTGTACCTTCTGTTATGGTTCTATTTATTAGGATAGATATAGGGTAAGCAATAACTTTAGCTGCTATTTGAAGATATTTAGCAGGTAAGAGGTCAGCAGAGGGGGTAGAGGGTTTGAGTTTTTGAAGGAGGATACAGATGAGGGATGTAGGCACAGGTTGGAGTTGGAAGGAAGGCAGTGAGTTAGGTGAGGAGGAGGGCAAATATGAGGATAGAGGGGGTAGTGAGTTAGCAAGTGACTGGATGGCTTCATTAAAGAAGATATTAAAGGAATCAGCAATTTGTTTGGGAGTCTCTTGGGTAATACCAGATGGGGTTGGTGTCTTAGAGTTGCCTAGATGAATGAGTCTATTGATACCTGACCAGAATTTCTGTGGACTTTGTTGATTGGTCTGTTGAAGTCGAAAGTAGTAGTTTTTTTTTTGTCTAATAGTAGTGATGCTTTAGTAGAATTTCTAAGCTGTTTAAATTTTAAATGATCAGATAGGTCTTTAGAAGTACACCATTTGGCCCAAAATTTGTTTCTAAGTAGAATCCTTTGCTTAGTTTCCTTTGTAAGCCATGGAGTAGTTTTGGTACTGATTCTAAGAGTACAAGAAGGGGCATGGTAGTCCAGGATTTCTAGGAACTTAGAATTGAAGTATGCCACTGCTTCCTCCAGTTGGAGGTGTTTTAAGGGTGACCAGTTGCAAACTCTCAGTTCATTTTGGAAGTGTTCGGGGTTAAAATGTTTATTGGAGCGAGTTGTTCTATAAGTTGAAGGGCAGGGAATATTACTCTTTTGTCGAATTATATAAGTTCGTGAGTGATCATTAATGTCATCTGGCATGATGCCTGATGTATATGTTGGGGACTGAGTATTTATTAGAATCCAATCTAGGGTGGTTTCTTTGTTGGTAGGTTTATGGATACGAGTGGGTGAGGTGATAGTTTGGGAGAAGCCATGTAGGTTTATGTGGTTGGTTGGGTTCTCGGAATTACAGGTATTCCAGTCTATATTAAAGTCGCCTAGCAGAATGGTTTCTTGTGGATAGTTAGTGGAAAGCCAGCTAAGGCTATTTTCTAGGGATGTGATGTTATTACCTGGAGGAAGATATGAGCATATAATGTTGATGGCCTTACAATTATTTAGTTGCGCTTAGTGATAAGAATTTAAGTGTTGATATCGGATGGTAGGTAAGTATCCCGTAGTGTAAATTGAAGCCCTGCTTTGTATATTAAGGCTACGCACCCTCCTTTTTTGTTAAAGGGATCTACTCTTAAAATACTATATCCTGGAGGGGTGATTTCATAGTCTTGGGTTGTTGGTTTTAACCATGTTTTGGTTTGGCATAGAATGTCAAAGTTATGTACATGCAGTAGGGCATGAAGGTGAGTCACTTTATTATTAACACTTCGTATGTTCAAGTGAGCTATGAAGAGGGAGTCAGGAGGCTTTGTAGGGGTGAGAAAAAAACGGGGAGGAGGTCTAACTGAGTTAGCAGGACTATTACTGGTATGGCCAGCATTTGGGTGAATGTCACCATCCAGTAGGAGGTGTAGGTGTAGTGAATTAGAAAAAGATTCAGTATGTTATGTGTTCTCTTGACATGCTAGTCTTTATAGGCAAAATGGATGACTCTGTGATACTTAGGGAGGAGATAATTGGTAGTAGATGTTATGTTGATGTGTTTGAGGGTGGCTGATAAAACTGGTAGGGATGTTTGTTTAATGGGCTGGTGGAAATTAGAGTAGTTAAGATGTTCATAGGCAGTTAGGATACAGGGGAAGGGATAGGATAGGAAGTATTGAGAACAGGAGTAGGTGTTTGAGATAAGTTGACGTGGGTGGAGTAGTCATTGTGCTGAAGAAGTTAAAGGTAGAAAGTGAACAGGTTAGGTATTTAATGAAGTGGGAAGAGTGATATAGTATGATGGAATTCCTTTAATGGGTTAAGGGATGGGATTGGATAATGGGGAAGTGGAAGTGGCTAGAGAGGTATAAGGCTAGATGCACTGGGGGTGGGTGGGAATTGGGGGTAGGGTAGGGGAGCAGAGTGAGCCCACAGGGCGAATGGAGTGGGTAGAGCTAGAAGGAAAGGAAGCATTCAGGTAGTGAGGAAAACAATCAATGAAAGTGGAAGGTAGGTTCAAAGTGGGGTATACAAGGAGGTAAAGGACTTAACAAAGATGAATAGGGTGAGATGAATAAAAAGTAACAGAAAGAGTGTGGATGGGTAAAGGTGGAATAAGATACAGGTATGTACCTGGTTAAAACCTAGTTTCTAAGAAACAGTAGGGCTGCTAGGTAGTGGCGGTCCTATGCTGCCCTCTAGTAGTCAATCCCTATGATAGAGCGAGGGGTGAAACATGAGCGCTGTAGTGGAGAGGAGAGAATAAAAAGAACAGGGGAGAGAGCTTTGAGGCTAGGCTGCTGATAGCTATAGGGGATACAGAGTGGGAGACTATGGCTGCTGGTTGTCCTGGCAGGGAGAGCACACTATAACCAAAATTCAGGAAATAGTTACAAAATTATAGGAGTTGAAACACAGATTACACATACATTACTGCCTATTCTTGATTCCTTGGGTCAGAACAGCACAGGGGAGATATAGGCACTTTCCTGCACTGGGATGAGCGGGTAGACCCTGTTTTTAAAGTCTGATAAATCCTCTAGATCTTGGGAAACCAGATGGAGACAATCACTGGAAGGTTTACACTGGCTGGATAGTGTCTAGCATAAAGTAAAAATACAGAGAGAGAAGATTGTCAAAAGAAATGCATTGCAGAGACATACATATAGAAACATCCAACAGTTTAACATACACAGCTATAATTAATGCAGGCTAACATTTATATAAGAATTGCAGTACAAAATACCTAAGAGACATAAAGATAAGAGAAGCAAGTCAATTCAATTCCTAGACCCAGTACCATGCACAGTGTATAATCAATGGCAGATAACTGTAGACAGTAACCCTCAGTTATGAGACAGTAAAAGTTGTGAAAATAAACAGGATAATTCCCTTATGTTAGCAAAACACTAACTTAAAAAGCATTTAAACAGTGCTAATCGTAGAACACAGTAAACGCTAATGTGAGTAAATGGTCGACATACCTACAGCTTGATGCTGCAGGTTAACGTATCTTGAGGGTTTTAAAAGCAAGGAAGTATATCTCCAAGCTAATCATCTGCAGGTACAGACAAAATGGTAAGGAGTGCACGCCTTCGCAGTGCCTGGCAAGCTTTACACTTGTTACATTAAATGGCACACAAAGGGTTACAAGACTAAGCCTAGCGAGTATAGTATGCTTAAATAAGAACTCATAGGTTAAGGAGTTCTGTTCGCTACCTTAGAAATGTATGGAATTAGCAATCTTTAAACTTACACAAAGCTATCTACAGGTGTGTAAGTAGGAGCATGCTAAACCTCTGTTCAGGAACAGTACAAAGCCCGAGGGTCTAGTAGCATATACTTTACCCGTTTCATGCTGATGCAACTGTAAAAAGTGCACAAATGGTTTAAACCTCAGTTCTGGGAGGTTACTAAGCCCGAGGGCTAGTAGCAAGTTCTTTACCCATTCTGTGCAATGCAACAGTAATAACAAAAAGTGCGCAAATGGTTTAAACCTCTCAAAATGCACTCACTCGAGGCACTCCTTAAAATGGAGAACATCGATATCTGCCCACTGACTGAGACCTGGGTCAAGGCTCCAGAGAGCACCACTGCACTACCAGGCTATAACTCATGCCACACTTTTCGGCCATGTAACCTGTACTGAAACAACAAAGGTGGAGGTGTGTCCATATTCATTAGGGATATCCACACCTCCAGGCTAGTTGCTCAGCATAATGCATCCGAGGTTATCCAAGTGCAACTAACTCTGGGCAAAACTGCAATCCAAATTGTAGCTTGCTACAGATCCCCCACCATGCCCCAGGATTCCCATTCCTCTTTTCTTGATGTACTGGAAAATATTAGAGTTCAACCAAACACCCTAATAATGGGCGACTTCAACTACCCCACCATTAACTGTGAAAACTACTCGTGTACCAACTCCTTAGCTCAACGCTTTCTGGAATTCATAAACTCCAATGCCCTGGATCAACTTATCCACACCCCCCCCCCCCACCAGGGGAAACAATATCCTAGACCAAGTCATTACCAACATGAATGACCGGTGTTCCACACCTAAAGTCAAGTCCTCGTTGGTCCGATCCGACCATAAGCTAATCACCCTTGATATCAACATCCCACCCCCCATTAAGGAAACCATGGTAAAAAATTTCTCCAAAGCCAACTTCATGCTTCTTAAGACAGAAGTGGTAAACTTCATGACACCCATGCAGATGGACAATACAGTTACAACTGCTGAATCCTACACAAATATACTCTACTTAACACGAGTGCATGGATCGTGCTATCCCAAACAGAACCAAGTCACTATCCTCCAAAAAAAGGCAGCCAATCTGGTGGTCCCCTGCCATAAACAAACTGTACAACAGAAAGAAGAAACTGTTGCAAAAGAGAGTAAAATCCCATGAGTGGAGGAGCTCCCTGGTCAGCCTCAGTAAGAAGCTGAAATCCCTTATAAGATCCTCCAAAGCTAGTTACGAAAACAAAATCGCCACTAATTCTAAGGACAACCACAAAGCATTCTATAGCTATGTCAAGAATCTCAATGGCAACACCCAGATCTGCTCTGAGTTACAGCACAACGGCACGAAAATTACAGAACCAACTGATATTGCCAACATCCTGGCAGATAGGTTCAGTGCTAACTTTACCCCCCACCTCCTAAAGGGCCCATATTTATACAGAAAAAATGCAGAGTCCCTGTAATCACAACTATGCAGGTAAAAGCTGCACTCTCTAAAGCCAAAAACACAGCATTCATGGGACCGGACAACATCCCAGGCTGCGTTTTACATGAACTTCAGAATGAACTGGCTCCCCACTTAAGCACCATGCTCAATAATAGCCTCGCATCAGGCTTTGTGCCCACTGAATGGCAAACAGCAACAGTTATCCCACTCCACAAAGGGGGAGCCACCACTGATCCCGGGAACTATCGACCTATTAGCCTGACGAGCCTGGTCTGCAAGGCCATGGAACGTATCATCATGGAACTCATTAACAAAGACGTTGGTAACCTCCAAACTCTGGATCCCACCCAGTTCAGGTTTGTGAAAGGCATATCATGCCTCCTGAACCTGATCAACTTCTTTGAGGCAGTCAACAAAGCCATAGATGAGGGGGGTAAGGTGGTTCACACAGCCTATCTTGACCACCAAGGCTTTCGACACCATCCCCATTCTGGAATTGTAGCTAAACTCACAAAACTAGGTATAAATCGCTATGTCACAAGATGGGTTGCCAATTGGCTCACTGACAGAACCCACACTGTAAAAGTTAGACTCCAAATCTGACCTCAAAGCAGTGACAAGTGGAGTACCACAGGGTTCCGTCCTGGGACCTCTGCCGTTTGGTATCTACTTCTCTGAAGTACAGGCTAACACAGAAGGCCTCTGGCTAATGAAGTTCGCAGATGACTGCAAACTAGGAGCCATAGTCAAGTCCCCAAATGATGTGGACAATCCTGCAGAAGGACCTCACTGAGAAAGATGCCTGGTGTCAGAGCCACAGCCTCAAGCTCAATGCCAAAAAGTGCAGTGTCACTCCCTTTGGTAAAAACTCTGTACCCATGAACTACAACATAGGCAGCAATCTACTTAACACTGAATGTGTGATGAGACCTTGGGACCCAGGTGGACAGTAGTCTCTCCTTTGATAGTCACATCGCCACAGTAGTCAGGAAGTCATTCTACATGGCACACCTCATCATAAAAGGGTTCTTATCCAGAAAAAAAGAGGTCAATGGTCCTCTCTACTCGACACTCATTAGACCCATTATAGAGTACAACGCCCCTTTTGGAATGTACCTCACAAGACATCTGCAGCAGCTGGAAAGGCCACAGAAGTACCTCACAAAGAGGATTACTGGCCTCAAACAAATGCCCTACACTGACCATCACAAAAAACTCCAGCTTTACTCCGTAGCATATCGCCTACTCCAAGGTGATCTCTGCCTAACATATAAAGGTATGTCAAACCCAGAGCTGTTGGACATGCTACACCTAAAGAAATTCCAATCCCTCCGAGCTACACGCTCTAGGGACCTAAACCTTGTCACCACAATAAACAGGACATGCTGGAGGGATAGATTCCTGTCCCAGGGACTTCCCATACTCTGGAACAGGCTACCCATCTATGTCAAGCAAAGTTCTTCATTAGCCCTCTTCAAGAAAAATCTTGATGAGTGGATGGGAAATAGGAAATACACCCCGGGGATCACTTCTGTGTCTCTGCTCAACAGTGGCACAGGAAAATAACTTTCTTGTGTGGCGTAAGCCAGGGAACCTTGTTGGCTAGGCTTACGTAGGCCCTTGGGCCCATAGCCTAGTACCTACCTATGAACCTATGCCAGTGTACTCCAGGAGGGTCTCACATGGACCAACGATTGGTGTATCAGTCATGGTTTCAAACTGAATGCAAAGAAATGCATAATCATTCCCTTTGGCACAAACAATGTCCCTTCACACTATCAAAGCAAAAACAGTACCCTAAGTAATCCATAAAGTGGTAAGGGACCTGGGATCACAAGTTGACTGCAACCTTTACTTCAACCACCATGTGTCTAATGTAGTAGGGAAGACTTTCTAAGTAGCACACTTGATTAGTAAAGGCATCACCTTGAGAGCAAAAGAGGTAATAACCCCTCTGTACTTGGCACTAATCCTGCCCATAATTGAGTATTATGCCCCATTTGGCATGTACTGTACAAAGCATCTGCAGCAACTGGAGAGACCTCAAAGGTTTCTAACAAAGAAGATCAAGGGGCTTTGGCATATGCCTTACACAAACAGACTAAAGTCCCTGTCACTGTACTCCATGTTATTTGGACTTCATAGGGGAGACTTATGTCTGGCTTACAGAGCAATCCAAGACCCAAACCTAATGAACTTGCTCATCATCATTATCTTTTGGCTTTTCCCGTTAGGGGTCACCACAGCGGATCATCTCTTTCCATTTCTTCCTATCCTCTGCATCTTGCTCTGTTACACCAACCGCCTGCATGTCCTCTCTCACCAGGTCCATAAACCTTATCTTAGGCCTTCCTCTTTTCCTCTTACCTGGCAGCTCCATCCTTAGCATCTTTTTCCCAATATACCCATCATCCCTCCTCAGCACATGTCCAAACCAACGCAATCTCGTTTCTCTTGATTTGTCTCCAAACTGTCCAACATGAGCTGACCCTCAAATATACTGATTCCTAATCCTATCCATCCTAGTCACACCGAGTGCAAATCTTAACATCTTTAACTCTGCCACATCCAGCTCTGACTCCTGCCTTTTTGTCAGTGCCACTGTCTCCACCCATATAACATAGCTGGTCTCACTACCCTCTTGTAGACCTTCCCTTTCACTCTTACTGGTACCCGTCTGTCACAAATCACTCCTGACACTCTTCTCCACCCATTCCACCCTGCCTGTACTCTCTTCTTCACCTCTCTTCCACATTCACCATTACTATGAACTGTTGAGCCCAAATACTTAAACTCGTCCACCTTTACCAACTCTACTCCCTGCATCCTCACCATTCCTCTACCCTCCCTCTCATTTACACACATATATTCTGTCTTAGCCCTGCTGACCTTCATTTCTCTGCTCTCTAGAGCATATCTCCACCTCTCCAGAGTCTCCTCAACCTGATTCCTACTCTCACTACAGATCACAATGTCATCTGCAAACATCATAGTCCACGGGGCCTCCTGTCTGATCTCATCTGTCAACCTGTCCATCACCACTGCAAATAAGAAAGGACTCAGAGCTGATCCTTGATGTAATCCCACCTCCACCTTAAACGGATCTGTCACTCCCACTGCAGTCCTCACCAGTGTCACACTACCCTCATACATATCCTGTACCACTCTTACATACTTCTCTGCCACTCCCGACTTCCTCATACAATACCACAACTCTTCTCTAGGCACCCTGTCATATGCTTTCTCCAAGTCTACAAAGACACAATGCAACTCCTTCTGACCTTCTCTGTATTTCTCCAGTAACACTCTCAGAGCAAACATTGCATCTGTAGTGCTCTTTCCTGGCATGAAACCATACTGCTGATCACTAATCATCACCTCCCTTCTTAATCTAGCTTCTACTACTCTTTCCCATAACTTCAAGCTGTGACTGGTCAGTTTTATCCCTCTGTAGTTACTGCAGCTCTGCACATCACCCTTATTCTTAATGATAGGTACCAAAACAATTTTTCTCCACTCCTCAGGCATCCTCTGACTTTCCAAAATTTCATTAAACAATCTAGTTAAAAATTCCACTGCCATTTCTCCTAAGCACCTCCATGCTTCCATTGGTATGTCATCTGGGCCAACAGCTTTTCCATTCTTCATCCTCTTCATAGCTGTCCTTACTTCCTCCTTGCTAATCTGTGTCACTTCCTGATTCACTATCCCCACATCATCCAACCTTCTCTCTCTCTCATTCTCTTCATTTATCAGCCTCTCAAAATACTCTTTCCATCTACTCAACACACTCTCCTCTCTTGTGAGTACCTTTCCCTCACTATCCTTTATCACCCTTACTTGCTGCACATCTTTCCCAGCTCTGTCCCTCTGTCTAGCCAATCGGTACAGGTCCTTTTCTCCCTCTTTAGTGTCCAATCTCTCATACAACTCTCCATATGCCTTATCCTTAGCTTTCGCCACCTCTCTCTTTGCCATGCGCCTCATCTCCTTATACTCATGTCTACTTTCTTCATCTCTTTGACAATCCCACTTCTTCTTCGCCAGCCTCTTCCTCTGTATACTCTCCTGTACTTCCTCATTCCACTACCAGGTCTCCTTGTCCTCCTTCCTCTGTTCAGATGTCACACCAAGCACCTTTCTAGCAGTCTCCCTTACTAGTTCTGCTGTAGTTACCCAGCTATTCGGTAACTCTCCACTGCCTCCCAGTGCCTGTCTTAACTCTTCCCTAAACTCCACTTCACAGTCACCCTTTTTTAACTTCCACCATTTAATCCTTGGCACTGCTTTCACACTCCTCCTCCTCTTCTTGATCACCAACGTCATCCTACAGTCCTCCATTCTATGCTGCTTAACTACACTTTCCCCTGCCACCACTTTACAGTCTCCAATCTCCTTCAGACTGGCCCTCCTACATAGGATATAATCCACCTGTGTGCATCTTCCTCCACTCTTGTACGTCACCCTATGCTCCTCCCTCTTCTTAAAATATGTATTCACTACAGCCATGTCCATCCTTTTCACAAAATCCACAATCATCTGACCTTCTGCATTCCTCTCCTTAACACCATACCTACCCATCACTTCCTCATCCCCTCTGTTCACTTCACCAACATGCCCATTAAAGTCCGCTCCAATCACTAGTCTCTCACCCTTGGGTACACTCACCACAACTTCATCCAACTCACTCCAAAATGTCTCTTTCTCATCCATTGCACACCCAACTTGTGGAGCATATGCACTAACAACATTCATCATTAAACCATCAATTTCGAGCTTCATAAACATCACTCTGTCAGACACTCTCTTCACGTCTAAAACACTCTTGGCATATTGTTCCTTTAGTATAACCCCTAGCCCATTTCTCCTGGCATCCACACCATGATAGAACAATTTGAACCCGTTTCCTAAACAGCTGGCCTTACTTCCCTTCCATCTGGTCTCTTGCACGCACAATATATCAACCTTCCTTCTCTCCATCATATCAGCTAGCTCTCTTCCTATACCAGTCATACTGCCAACATTCAAAGTTCCTACCCTCACTACTACACTCCTAACCTTCCTCCTCTCTTCCTGCTTTCGGGCATGCCTTTGCCCTCCTGTTCTCCTTCGGGCAACCTAATGAACTTGCTGCATTTCAGTAAATCAAACAGGAGTAGAACTACCCATTTCAGGGGCCTAAATATGGCCTGCTGGTGGGACAGATTTATTTCCCAGTGACTGCCACGTCTTTGGAACAGCCTACCAATACATGTGAAACCGAGCATCTGTATGACACTGTTCAAGAGGACCCTGGACGAGTTGATGGGGCACCATAAATTCTTACTGGGGATAGTACCCACAACCCTCCTGGACACAGGCAGTCATCACTAAATGTAAGCTTGGATATTGACTAGCAATTTTCATGGTATTACATTGAGATGAAATGGCTAGGTTTAAAATGACTTCCTGGTCGATAGGCTAATAATCTTCTTTTGATCCTATATGGAAAAATTCACAATAAAGAAATAAGATCACAAAGAGGGAATGGAGAACAAAAGATTAGTAAACAGAAGTAAAACAAATGATGAGGATGACGTTATGGTGTTCTTACGAAGTGAAGAATTTAGTGCAGAAAATAACACAGGTTATATCACAGCATGATGGAACAATGAGTCCCCAAAGAAAGGAGAAACAAGAATAGCAGGAGACAGAAGAAGAAAAAATATGGACATGGGAATGAAAATTACATTTAATTTGGTGCAATGTCTATGTAAAGGAGAAAGCAAAACTAACCAACACAAAAAGAGCAACACCAAAGATATGTCAAGAGAAATACAGGCAAAAGCATCCGGACATGAACAATTTTACAAAAAAATAAGAAAACTAAAAGGAAAAGTAGAAAAGAGAATTAGTAATGGAGACGTTAAATAGAAACTGAGGTCATGGAATTCCTACGAAGTGAAGGATTTACTGTAGAAAATCTAACTCCGATAACATCACAGCAGGATAGAGCAAAGGATCCCCAAACTATGGAGAAACCAGTGGAGCAGAAAATCTAACTCCAATAACATCACAGCAGGATAGAGCAAATGATCCCCAAACTATGGAGAAACCAGTGGAGCAGGAAACATCTCATCAGGTGCCATATGAAGATACTTTGGAGCCTTTCATAGGAAAGCAGTACAAAAATTCAGTTGGAGTTGCACAGCAATTGAAGGAACAGGAAACTCTGGCAACTGTAATGCAGTTAATGTTGTATAGTGATAGGCCAGTGAACTCACATATGAAAGAGCAACAGGTGACACACGATGAAACTTAAGAGAATGTGACACAGAAAGATGCTCTGGAACTTTCTATAGAATGCCTGCAGGAAATGGAGAACAAAGAAGTGCCCTCAGTTTAGAAGAAAATGATCTAAGAGTTGCTTGATTTAATAGAAATGGACAGACATATTAAGATCAGTGAAAGAAATAGGCTACAGAAAGTCAATGAAACCCAAAAAGTTAGACATTTGATAAAAAAATAAACACAGTAATTAGGAGTACCCATAGAAATTCATGTGATATAGCAGAAGTAAATTTGATATCTTACTATGCAGCTAAATTAATAGATAGTGTCTTTCCACAAAAACAGAGTAGTGAGGGAGAGGAAGGAGAGAAATCCATTGCAGTCATGGAAATATTGAATAGAGAAAACTATAAAGAAATTAAGACAAGGAGTATAGAAGAGAGAACAGATTGACAAAAATATTCAAAGATAGACATGATAAAAACAATGTGCACTATCCGAACAGATCTGTGCACCATTACAAATAGAAAACGAAAACTATCAATGTAAGCAGAAAAACGTAGAAGATATGCAGATAAATATAAGGGAAAAGTCCAAAAACAAGTCATTTACTGATGGCCCAAAAAAGTTTTATAGAGAATTGAAAAACAAGGTAAAAGGAATTTAAACACTACCAAAAAAGAAGAAATAGATACATTTTGTTGAAATATCTATGAAGATCCTGTGGAACATAACGCTAAGTGCATAGAAGAAGTAAAAGAACAAGAAGTTCAAATGTACAGAATATGAAATGGAATGATTAGCTTCCAGAGAGATTGAAACAAAGATAACAAAAGCTCCTAATCTGAAAACCGCAAGCCCAGATGCAGTACCTAACTTCTGGCTAAAAAAATGCTGTGCAGAATGTCACAAAGCCATATTTTAATTAAGCTTAAGCGCTTTCATTCTAAAACAAACAGAACTTCTTCAGAAACAGTTGTAATGCTGGTTTATTCCATTTAAAAGTCAGGCAGCAACTAAATGTGCCAAAAAAAAAAACAAAAGAAAGAATATAAGGTGAAGGATCAGATGAGAAGGCAAGAAATGTGGAAAATGCATAAATATAGTTGCAAGAATTGAGAACTCTTGGAACAACCTCATGTTGATCCAGGATTGAATCCAGGAATGGTTAAGGAGAGGTAAATTTAAACCAAAAGACGAAAGGCTAATATTGGCAGCCCAAGATAGTGGACTACATACAGACTGGTTTACAAAGTCCATTGAACATGTGCGAGAAAGAAACAAATGCAGGTTTTGTAAAACAGAATTGGAAACGGTCACACATCTTGTTGCTGGTTATGATATACTAATAGCAGAAGGACTGTATACCGAAAGGCGTAATAATGTAGCAAGACTGTTGCATTGGGGATTGTGCAAACATTATAATACTGAAGTAGATGAAAACATTGGAAACATGAGCCAGAAAGCATTCTAGAAAATGGCATTTATAATAGATGGGATCATCCATTACCAACATTTCAAAAAAAAAAAAAAAAATACAAGAAAACCAGATGTAGTAGTCCAAAAAAAAAACATAAGTAGCATTGATCACTGAAACTGCTACACTCAGTGACTACAGTGTCTTACGTACAGAGAGACACATAGTCATAAAATACCAGAATTTGCAGGCAGAAACAAGGGCAATGTGGAAGAAAGATACGCAGGCAGTTCCAGTAGTAGTAGGAGCAATGGGTCTTATAAAAAAGAATTTACAGTCATACTTAGATATGTTACCAATACATGTAACTCTGTATGAATTGCAGGAGGAATCATTACGGGGCAAATTGCAGATGCAGCGAACAGCACTTCTGGCTAACATCAAAGATTGAAACAATAATAATTTTATGAACATTTTGACTTGGGCATGGGTACCATTCCCATCATGGTATTAAAAACCCAAAAGACTTTGAGAAATTAAGAAAAAGAGAGAGGCATCCTCAGATATTGTTGGGTTCCACTGAGACTGTGCTTTTACTTTGGCAAGTGCCACCAGGTCTTGCTCCCAGCTAATATCTGGGGTAGTTACGTTAGGTGTTTCATGAAGGGAGGTAGGGAGTAGTGGGCGGTGAAGTTTGAGCTGAATTTCTTAGCCAGCACATTCACTAGGTCAGTCTGCTCACCATTTCAGCACACTGCTGTGTACTGCCTTTGAGGTTTTGGACACAGCTGTAGAAAGTTGTGTGGCTCTCTTTAACCTGTGAGGTTATCTTGACCTTATAACTGGCCTTGTTGGACTTAGTTAGTCCCCTTAGTTTCCTGTTTAGTTTAATTAGAGAGCACTTACCATTATGGGAGTTACTATTCCTAATTTTATGCTTTTTTTCTTTCATTATATACCCCATTAAAGTTAGGATTCCACCAGTGTGATTTGTTTTTAGAGTTTGTTTTTGGGTTACTTCTAGTAGATACAAAAGACTTTATACAGCCACTTGCATAGTTGTACAGGGTCTCCATGAACAATTCTAAATAAGTTGCTATAAACTCAGGTTAGGAAAGGCATTGAATTTTGGAAAACTATCACTTAGTAGGATGTAGTTAGCTCTGGAATAGTTCTTAACTGTTACATGGTTTACTGGGGTTATTGAGTTGATTTTTATTTTGAAGGAGACACCTTTGTGGTCCAACCTAACCAGTGGGGATATGACACTGGTGGGTGGGTGTCATTCTTCCATATCAGTGAACAGCTTTTCCAGTATCTTTCAACCTCTGGTGGATGTGTGCACTATCTGGTCAAGGGTATTTGTGTTTGTAAGGTCCAGAAATAATTGCACCTGTGGTTTGAGGCGGTGTATGCTTCCCAGTCTATAGAGGGGTTGTTAAAATCTCCCATAAATACGGTATTTGATTAAATGCTGAACGTTTCCAGTAGGTCTAAGTACAAGTTATGGGATTCCTGGGACATATAAGGTGACCTGTAACCTGCTAAGATATGGAATAGGACTTTATCCATGATTTGCACATGGATAAATACCAGTGCATCATCCTGTTTAGCCAACTTAGTTATACTTACTGCTAGTGAAGATTGAGATGCCTCCACCTTTTGTCCCTGTCTGTGCAGCTAATTGTCTAAATGTGTGGAAGACACTGGAGCCTTGTACTACTGGTGTACTTTCTGCAGATTTAAACCATGTCTTGGTAATGGCACAGGTTTGTTTGGCACTCCCTAAAAAGGCTCTAAGGGGAGGGGCTAAAGGTTTAGCTAATATTTGGAAGCTTTGGGGGGACAACTGAAGACCATCCTTTACAAAAAATATATTTGGTTTGTTTACCATGTCCTCCCATGCTGACAAATACACCAGAAACTAAGCCAGTTATTGAAGTCAATTATCTTTTGCTCATACTGTGGCATCATCTTGTTGAAGGTTGCATGCTGCTCAACACAAGGCACTTATCTGCCTGAGATACTTATTCAGAAAGATGAACACTGTCTCTCTTCACGTAGTCCAGGGAAGTACATCTCGGGTCTGTAACACCCATGTGAATTATGATAGAATCATATTGGTACCTGTGGTACAGTGACTGCATGTGCAACTTGGCAAATCCTGAGGTGGTGTTTAATTAACTTTCAGTGAAATAGAGTAAAACAAACAAACAAACAAAAAAATTCCATAATTGGTCCATTGCCCACATACCCAACATTATTTTTGACTTTGTCAAGAATTTTTGAGCAAAGAAGTTGAGCGGTATGAGTTTTAAGTTCATTGTTGTTAATGCTAAAAGTTTCTGATTAAGTGTATTAATATTTTCTTCAATACATCATTGAAACCAGGATAAAATATAATTGTTTTTATGGTCCTGCACTTCTGAACCTCAGTATGAAAGTCCATCATATTGTGTATAACATATTTATTGTCTATGACAGTTGCTTACAGCTGTGAAATAGTTACATTCAACATTTTAGTGAATGTACATAACACAATATAAGGTCTAGGAAGTAAGCAGGTATTGTATTTATGTAGTACAGAAGAAGTGGGTAGGTAATTTATATAATCTGTTTCATTTTTTCCAGCCAAGCTGACAGTGAACATTCTGGATGTCAATGACAATGCACCCCGGTTCCGGCCTTTCGGGGTAACTTCATATACAGAGAGGATTCTTGAGGGTGCCACACCAGGTACGACCCTAATCTCAGTGTCAGCAGTGGACTCCGACAAAGGGCTGAATGGACAGGTCATCTATGAACTGGTAAACTTGCCACCGGGGGGATACATCCGACTGGAGGACCCTGCAGCAGGTGGGGAAGCAGCAGTGTCTTGCAGTGCTGAATGAACAACTAGTTAGCCAAGTCTGGTTATCTGCCCTGAGAGTGATTGTCTGCAACAGTGTTTAACTGTTTTGCTCTGTGATGTTCCTGTTGTAGACACTTAAGTAAAGGAACATTCCTTTCTTTTTGCCATCTTCAGCACTATGAGAAATGGAAACAGAAGGATATATAAATAAATAACCTGTGGTTGAGAAGGCACACATTTTTGCTTTGTGCACTTTTGACATGAAAAAATCATTTTTTTTAATAGCATCATCATCATTACATGATACTATATTTTGTTTTATTTGATTTTATTTTTCATTTGTTAATTGGTTTAGATCCCAATGGACAGTTTACAGGGTCAGCCCAGGACAATACACTAGATAAAAGATAAAAATGACTTTTTAAAATGGAATCATCCATCATCATCAGTGGCAAAGCATGTTATACAAGCAAGCAATTAACGCTATAACACAAATATTATTGTAAGTAAAAGAGAAAGTACAACTATTTAAAAATATTGCCATTTAAACTGTAAAACAGATTACATAAATGAATCAAAATTCATTATACATAGTAACTATTCACTATATACAGTACTGCAGATAGGAGGGAAAGTAGAGAAAAATTGGAAATAAGGTAGAAAAGATGAGAAAGGAGGAGGGGGGTATGTGGAAATGTCATAGGTAGGATAACAAGAGTGCAATATAAAGAAAATTAAGAGACCAGAAGGAGGAGAATGGATTTAGGTTATTCTACCTACTGTGTCTAGCTTACAGGAAACTTTATTATTCACTTTTTAAGATGGTTGTGGAAGGCTTGGTAGGATGGTAGTGATCATATCTTTAGTTGGATTAATTCCCAAATGCAGAGAACTAGGGCTTGGAAACTGTAGTCCATACATGAAGTTTATTCCCAGAGGGGAATTAAGGAGTGAGTTTTGTGGGATTGTTACTCAAGGTGACAGGCAGTGTATGTTAATGTTAATCTGCTGACATAAAAGGGGAAGATCTGTAGGTTTGAGTTTATAGGTAAAAGGGGTGAGGATCAAAGTGCATCTTTGTTTAACTGGAAACCATTTTGGCTTTTGAAGAGCATTCCAGTGATGCTCAGTTTGAGGAACCAAGTATATGATACTGCAGATACTTTTACTTGTAGTTAATAGAGAGGACGCTTTGACTATAATTGGAAGGCCATATTCTTCTGATGCTTCCAGAATCCCTTTGCTTGTGGCTGCCATAGTAGCAGGGGAGAGGAACAGGGATTTTTGGACCAGAAAAGTAGGAGATGACTTTTGTTTTAGTAGTAGAGATATATTGATGGAAATGTTGATTTTATTCAAGCCAATACTTAGGTATTTCAAGTTAGTGGTTGTTTCTAAGGGTAGTTAATTGCTAAGCTAAATGACCCATTGAGTGGATATGCTGGATACCTTTGGTTTAGTACCAGACAATTACAATTTTTGCGTTTTGACTAAAGTTATGGAATAGGAAAATGTCATCTTTAAGTTGTGTTTTGATAACAGATTAAGAAGACTTGAGCTGTGAAGATGACCACATCATCTGACAACTAGTGCTTGGAAACTGTAGTCCATACACAAAGTTTATTCCTAAAATGGTAATGAGCTGTAAAAGGTCCTTTAATCATCGATTAGTAAACAGAGAAAAAAACAGAGGGATAAGATGGATTTTTGAGGTAGTCTTTTCATTAGAGGTGGGGAAGGAGAGAAGGAAGAACCAGTTTGGACTTCAGATTCTGCTGTCCAGGAAATTTCTGAACCACAGAAAAGAGCTGTGGCTGTTTCCAACAGAAATAAGAGAGTTTAATAAAACTATCTGGTCCACCAAGTCAGCGTCTTTTTTCAGGTTGGTGATGCTCCTCAGCCCTTATTAAAGTTCCTGCAGCTAATGGAATGCAATAAAGACCTGCAAATGTTTTAGAGTTCTGCTATGCATTATCTGTGTGTCTTATTTTAACACAGCTAGGTTTTAGATATCTAACTAGTGGGTGAAAGTTGGAGTGTCTGCACGATTGATAATACATGTGATAGTCTTGATGCCTTACTACAGATGAGAACTTGCCAGAGAAAGCCTAATGCAGACTGTTGTGTTTTAGACATCTGCAAAACTGCAAGGCTAAATTCCTAGATAATGAATCCTCTATTGCCGTTGATGCTTCCTACTTAAAGGAAAGGAGTTGTATAGTTTTAGTAACTCACCCATTAGCATACTTGCCTTTACTGCTGGGAAGATCATTACAGTGTGAGTTGAATCCAAATTCTAGTTTATATCCCAGTACTGGCACTATTCGTCTCTTGGGGGGGGGGGGGTGCAGCACACTCCTAAGTTGCCCTCCTTCAGATGAAACATTAATTTCAGGATGCATTTACCTGAGCAGGTGATAGCTCAGATGGATATCATTGCACTTATTGAGGAAAAAGTAGTACGACTACTTAGCTACCCTCTCAATAAATTATTAATGCGTTTACTAATTAGTTGTCAATGTTTAGGTCTCTGCAACTTTTCAAAAGTAATGCCCAAAAACAGATTCCCTTAAAAAGAAAACCTTCTATCTGTAACTTTTCTTATTGTCATATAAATTGCAATACCTCCCCAAAAATTCTTTTATGATCTCCTGAATGTGGACGTGGGCATTATCTTGACAACAGTATGACATATATCAGAAAGCCCCTTGTCCCCTTAATGCAAATTACTTAATTATGACCCCTATAATTACATGTAAAAAAATTAGTCTCTGGAGTAGGCATCCCGACAGGACCCCAAAAGAGAAGAAGCCTGACATAATCCTCTAATTCTGTTTGTCTGTGTTAATAGGTGTCCCACAGTCTCCATCTGACCTGTGCACTGAGGAAAGACACAGAGCAGCTCCTAGTAACATGTTACCTTCCAGTTCACATATAACTTCCTACATGGTCATAGCCGAACATAATACTGTGCACACATCCAAATGTGGCCCTGATTAATTAATATTCAGAAGCCCCCAAACTTTCCCGTGATCTTCACCTGAGTATGTTGCTAATGCAGAACAATAAAATTTTGATTACGTCCCTTTTAACCTCTCTTGATCACAGCTCAAATGCCTCATAAAAGCACATGTCTATTCAACGGTTTTGGACCTTGATGTCCTGCTCTAATGTAACTTTCCCTCTCCATTCTCCCCTCCAAGAAGTAAATAGAAGCTGTAGTAGCCCAAAAGGCAGGTGTGGCGAACCCCAATGTACAGGAGAAAACACATGGATAAACTGAAGGGACTCAGTCACTTCTCTAGTGTATTTCCATAGTAATTATAATCCTGTACTACCCCATGGGAAAATTAAATTACTACTCACTCTCATCCAGAGACTCACAATATAAAAAAAATCCCTTGAATAATGATATAGGAAAATGAGGTTATATCCTCTTTACAAAAATGCAGTCCTGTAAACATGACATATCTACAGAAAAAAAAAAAACTTTAGTTCCATCAGACAGACAGGCCTTCTTCTCCATCACTTAGCACAATTTTACATTACATACCCCAATCGTCCTGCTACCCATGGTGGTCATTTCAGATCTTCTGTTTTCCTTTTCTGCTTCTGTTGCTCTGTGACTCAGGCTATAATACGGACGCCACAGAGTTTGCATCAATAACATCTTCTGTTGATAAACTGAGGCATTAGACACATACATGTCCTATTTCTTTGCTATTCAAGAGACCCTTCTGGATTTCCTAATTTATGCCAAGACCTTCTCAAAGAAATGTACCTGTGGGTGGTGTGGGCAATTAATTCCAACAGGTCCTATTTAGGAGGGGCTATGAGGAAGAAACTCATCAGGTCCCACATATTGTTGCTGGACCACATTCCTAGCTGACTGTATAATCAGAACAAAAACAAAAATCTGTGGCCACTTTTCCATATTGTTGACAACATAGTGTGTGCTTGAGAGCCAATACAACTCATCTCCATTGTAACCCCACTTACAACATATTCATGTCTGATCTGCATAATTAAGTACCTCCTCCTGATTTCCAAAAGTGCTTTTTGTATCTTGTAGTTGGATACTGTATGCTTCACCTGTGTGTAGATAACTGCACATGGGCTTTCAAAGCAGCATCCCTTCATCACATTTCATCATTTACTTTATATGAGACAGCAAACGCAGTGCATCAGGTTCATAACCTGTTCAAAAGAGTCCTTCACAGTATGGACTAACTTCTAAACTGGCTGTTAATGGAACACACCTGTAGCTATTTCAATAGTATAGTCAAAATTGCCTTTCAAAGTGATGTCCTTTATTATATTATAATACCTAACTCATAATAAATTCAAATTATTTATTTCTTCAAAACTAGTGCTATATCTGCTCTTCAGTGATGTGGGTAAAAACCTTTACATATGTCAGAAAATCCTGTACCTCTCAGGTCATAGTTGCACACCTCGTCTTTAGCATAATCTCACCACAATGTAAAAAAGGTATTAGAGCTTTCACTTAGGAAGACATTGTCAGTATCCACAGGTTTGTAGCAGGGTGGTCAGACTATCCAGGTGTCTGTCCCCACCTTTCTTCATCCTGCTATACCCAGGTAACTTGCAGCCACTGGGAAATGTTCAGCTTTAACTCCTAACTCAGGCACTGTAGTAGATACATCTCCAGTGATCACAGAATGAATTAATTTTTATGAAACACCTTAAAGTCTAACCATGTAATACTTTTCTCTTCTTTTTGTTGTACATTAATTTAAGAAAAAGTAATGTACTTTAGTTTACTTAATCATTCCACAAAAGACTGTGACAAAACATTTCAACAAACATATGGCACACTCAGCAGCCCTACTTGGAATGGGATTGTGAAATGTATTCCTGAATACCTCTAGGGGAACGAACTAAAAAACAACCTCTATACCCCATAACAGATATTTCAACCTAATCCAACCCCCTAAAACATCCCACTCCCTAACCCAAAGATCCTCTCCGTAACCCTGAGTCCCTTCCCACTCTATAGAGCTCAAATCCCCCTCACATTTCCTATACCAAAAACTCCTTTCCCCACTTGCTCCCAATCCCTTAGCATGGCTGCTACACTTACTTGACTCAAACTCAAATATTGTGTTTGACAAACCTGTGTCAGCTGCTGGCCTAATGTCATATTCCAGTTTGCAGCAATTTACTCAGCCTACAAGATGCTCATGTCTCTGCCTACAAGACAGTAAGTTTTGAGTGCTTCAGACTCGAGCACTTGTAGAACACCCATAAAAACATACAGGAAGTAGTAATGTCCTGTTCACTGCACAATATACTGTACCTTATTGAAGCAATTTAAATGTCATTGAAAGAGTAGTTTAGTGTGCTGCTTTCTGTAAAGCTGTCCTCGCTCTGTTTTTTGACAGGAGAATCACTGTAGGAATCTGATCACTGTAGGAATCTGTTCGCTATTTGCCATTTCCCTGTTTGCTTTCTCTTCAGTAGTGATTCATATTTCCTTTGCAGTGATATGAAGTGCCATCTCAATCATTTGACTACATTTTTTTGAAAAATCATACCATAATACACTCGCTGATCATATTAAAAAATTTCTTGTGGTGCTGTTGGAAGATGCTTATTTATAATAAAAAGCTTATTTTTCAATTCTTCACTAACGGCTGTATGGCTCAGGCAGATAACCAGACTTGATGTGTGCTGTGAACCCGGATTCCTTTGTTCATGCATGAGGTACGGCATGACTCCTGCCTCTGGGACTGCGCTGACTGAAAGACTTTCTGACTGGCATGCTTAACTTTTTTCCTTTATGCGGACAAAGCGTCATCACTAACACATGCTGTCTCATTCACTTGTAATAATAGTGTGTGGGTGTTTATTACCTAATATCTCAAGGAAACATCTACATGAATTAAAGCATATTTTGGATATTGCACTGCCTTAGTTTAAATGGATGTTACTAGACTGAAAATGAAGGTGGGTAATTTCTACTTTTCAGAATATTGAAAATGAAGTGCCCTGCTTTTCTACTTGGATTCTTTTTTTTAATACTTATTTATATAAACAAACCTGTTTGTAGCTGATGTTTATTGCTCACATTTTAGTCTGTTGTTAGCTGACTTTAAGGTAATTTTAAGTAATCAGACTTTATTAATGCTAGCAGAAGCTTTTCTACTTGGATTCTTTTTTTAATACTTATTTATATAAACAAACCTGTTTGTAGTTGATATTTATTGCTCACATTTCAGCCTGTTGTTAGCTGACTTGAAGGTCATTTTAAGTAATCAGACTTTATTAATGCTAGCAGAAGCAGAGTCCCTTTATTAAGAGCAGTTATTTAAAGTTAGAAATGTAAGCACATGTATGACACCACCAAGGTATCCTCAAGAAATCAACTGTCTTTCTTAATATGGTGGGAGGCACCCACCCAGGCTAACAGGCTTGCATCAGTAAAAGTTACACTGGACATACAACTGCAGAATACAATACAGTGTCTCTCGTATCTAACCTGTCCAGCGGTTAGCACATTTAGGATGTAGAGCATTTTCCAAAGCATAAGCTTTTGTAAGTAGGACAACATATCACCCAGCCACGTGAATGGAAGTAGAGAGAAAGTAAAGCTCATGGAGTACATACTGAATTTTGCTGATTACCTAAGCCATATAAAGTATACAAAAGTTAAATATCACATTTACTACCTTCACAAAGGTAATTTTCTAATGAAGATCAATTAGAGCATTTAGAGATTTATTTATTGTTTGATGCAATCTCTCAAAAAGTCTTCAGCTCATTTTTTAATACGTTACTGACACTTTGCCACCATGTGATGAATGCTTTTACCCATAAACAGTGGATTTCTAGGCATAACCTTTTATAAAAATGAAAATAGTAAACAGTTTTGAATACAGCAAAAATCATCTTACAAATCTGGTTTAATACATCCTCTATGACTATCAGGATGCAAATGTAGCATTAAAGGTGACATTTGTATCCATACTGTTAGGCATACTCTCTAAGTCTGGGGACCTAAACATGGTTAATAATACTTATGTAAAGACCCTTGTGTCAGGCCTAAGCACTCTGTATAATAGCACTGATGTAACAACAATTGTTTCAGAACTAAGTAGTCTGGGTGATAACACTAATGTAATGATACTTGTGTCAGACCTAAGCGCTCTGGATAATGTAACACTAATGTAAAGACCATTGTGTCCGGCCTAAACACTCTGTATAATAGCACTGATGTAACAACAATTGTTTCAGAACTAAGTAGTCTGGGTGATAACACTAATGTAACGACACTTGTGTCAGGCCTAAGCGCTCTGGATAATGTAACACTAATGTAAAGACCATTGTGTCTGGCCTAAGCACTCTGAATAATGTAACACTAATGTAAAGACACTTGTGTCAGGCCTAAGCACTCTGGATAATGTAACACTAATGTAAAGACCATTGTGTCAGGCCTAAGCACTCTGGATAATAACACTAATGTAAAGACACTTGTGTCAGGTCTAAGCACTCTGTATAATAGCACTAATGTAACAACAATTGTTTCAGAACTAAGCAGTCTGGGTGATAACACTAATGTAAAGACACTGGTGCCAGACTTAAGCACTCTGGATAATGTAACATTAATATAAAGACAATCTTGTCAGGCCTAAGCACTCTGGATAATGTAACACTAATGTAAAGACCCTTGAGTCAGGCCTAAGCACTCTTGATAATGTAGCACTAATGTAAAGACACTTGTGTCAGGCCTAAGCACTCTGGGTAATAACACTAATGTAAAGACCATTGTGTCAGGCCTAAGCACTCTGGATAATAACACTAATGTAAAGACACCTGTGTCAGGCCTAAGCACTCTGGATAATGTAACACTAATGTAAAGGTCATTGTATTAGGCCTAAGCACTCTGGATAATGTAACACTAATGTGAAGACACTTGTGTCAGGCCTAAGCACTCTGAATAATAACACTAATGTGAAGACACTTGTGTCAGGCCTAAGCACTCTGGATAATAACACTAATGTAAAGATGCGTGTGTCTGGCCTAAGCACTCTGGATAATAACACTAATGTAAAGATGCTTGTGTCATGCCGATGCACTCTGGGTAATAAGACTAAAGTAAGGACACTTGTGGTTCCTCTATCTTTGATGCCTTTGAAAGAAAGAGGAGCACCACTATATACCATTTATACTTCACAAGAATAAACTTTACTAGTTTGTCTGGCAGTTTGCACAGAGGATTAACGCTCTGAGCTGTTACCTAGCTGTTTTTCTGCAGCCTAGAATACAGGGTTTGAGTGACTCCACCTCTGTTTGCTTACTGTGCGACCCCAAGCAAGTCACTGAACCAGACAGTGGGTCACCTTGAAAAGGGACACTTGTATTCACTCCTGTGGTACAGAGGAATAAAGTCCTAATTGCAACCATGTCAGCCCATTGAAAATCGAGGGAGCAGGGGAGGAAGATGGCAGAGAGCAGCACATAGCTCACCCATTTTCATAGGTGGGAGGTGACATGGCACATTGCTTGGGCCACATCCAGTGGGAAGTCTGAGTAGTGCAGCCTGTGGACTCTGTGCCATTAAGGCATTCTGCCATGGTGTGGCCATGTAGGTCAGCAGACAGTTACCAATACTGGCAGTGCTGGCATCCTTCAGAAGCTGACAAATGGTGTTACAAGCTCCAGCAGCTGGGGAGGGTCTCTGATATCCAAATGGGTGATCTCCTTACAATCAGCTCTTGCCTCTCAGGAGAATGAATAGTACTTAGATGGCTGGCACTAACATGATGAATGGGCTATGTATATCACACGGGGACTGATGGTACGTAGGCAGCCAGGGAGAAGGAATAAAAAAGGGACATTTTTGCTAGGTTAACAATGTGACGTAAATCATTTAACCACACAGTGTTTCTGGGTTGCCCTTGAAAAGTGACACTTGTGTGGTTAACAAATTGTAATGAATTTAAATAATAATAATAATAAAGTATCATGGATTCCTATCATTTGTTGATGGGGGTTTGTATCTCTTTTTACTTCCACTCCACATGAGTGCATTTATGTCAGTCATATACACTCATGAAATATTGCAATCAATGCTGCTACCTCATCAGGAAATGGGGGGGGGGGGGGGTTACCACCTTTTCTGTGAAAACTGTTTTCTCATGTTACCTAGACTCCCACCATTCTAATTCTGTATTTTAAGACTATGTCCTTATTCCCATATTTTTTGAATGTGTATTCATTTTGACTATTTTTAGGGTCACTTAAGGTACACACTTGTTTCTTTCATATCCTCCCCTGAATCTATGCTTCATGATTGTACACATTGAACTTATTATTAAATTAATTTTACAGAAGATCGGGCAACTCTGTCCTCTTACTTCATTTAGGTTATGAACTTTAGATGGTCTAGAACCTGACTGTCCTGCTATTCCAGAAGGTTTCTTTATCTCAGCCAACTTAAATAACCAAATCAAATCTAGATATACAACAGGTATGGTAATTGTATCATACCTGAATTAAATGTGCTGTAAATTAGAACAATTAACCAATAACCATCATCGAATACTTTCCTTTTGTGTGATATCAAGGCTGGACAGCTACCAATCATTATTTAATTTGTCATAGTCTGTTGCATTTTAAGTGTACATAATACATTTTGAAAATAATATGGGTCTAGTGATTTCAGCTCAGTTTGCAATATATATGTTAGGTGGGGTTCACCAGCTGACAAGAAGCAATATTCTTGGTGATTATGGAGGGTGTACATTTTTTAATTTATCTTATCTGAATACTTGATTGTTCTGACAATGTCTTCCTTAGGAGGAAAGTAAGAGTTGCAAGTTCTCACTGTGACTACCATCTGTACCAGTCATGTGTCTTGGTCAAGAAACTTGATGTACAGATGACTAGAAAGGATCATTATGATAGCTGGTCTGGGTCTGAATAACTGGATTGGCACAAACCACTTCCCTGTATGTTAAGAATTTCTGAGGCGATGGTCAAAGTAAGCAAAAGGCAAATTGCTGCATGTTAAGGAATTGAACTGAATAATGAAGGCCATCAAATGTACATTGATTCATTATGTACAAGGCTCCGAGTCCACTGATGTTCATTATGTACAAGGCTCCGAGTCCACTGATGTTCATTATGTACAAGGCTCCGAGTCCACTGATGTTCATTATGTACAAGGCTCCGAGTCCACTGATGTTCATTATGTACAAGGCTCCGAGTCCACTGATGTTCATTATGTACAAGGCTCCGAGTCCACTGATGTTCATTAAGTACAAGGCTCCGAGTCCACTGATGTTCATTATGTACAAGGCTCCGAGTCCACTGATGTTCATTATGTACAAGGCTCCGAGTCCACTGATGTTCATTAAGTACAAGGCTCGAGTCCACTGATGTTCATTATGTACAAGGCTCCGAGTCCACTGATGTTCATTATGTACAAGGCTCCGAGTCCACTGATGTTCATTATGTACAAGGCTCCGAGTCCACTGATGTTCATTATGTACAAGGCTCCGAGTCCACTGATGTTCATTATGTACAAGGCTCCGAGTCCACTGATGTTCATTATGTACAAGGCTCCGAGTCCACTGATGTTCATACTAGTGCTGGACTACATTAGCACTTAGGTTAAAAGGGACAGATGTACACAGTTGCTGTATACAGCTGATGTGGCATTATGAGCAGAGTCTGAACAGCAAATTCAACAAATGATAGAGGCATGGAATGCAAAACTGAAGGCACATGGGATAAAACTGAGCACAGACAAGACAGCTGTCATGACAGCAAATGAGGGAATCAAAAGATTCAAAGAAACGTTACTGTCATTTAGGACCACACAAGTGTAGCCTAAACGAAATTACAAATGTCAGCTCAGGAGAGAAATGCAGTGCAAATAAGGTAGATACAGCGGTATCAAAGAATAACATAAGAAAGAAAATAGCACGTATGACATGCAAGAGGTAGTTCACATTGCATAAACAGATTCAATACCAATTCTGCAGTTATAAATAATAAATAAATGCCCACCACCAAACCCCTAGACCGTTAAGATAGAGAATAAATAGAGACTAGTGAATAGCAGCTGTTTGGTTACCATATTACACTTGTTAACCTTAGATGTGACTCAGTATAGCCATCATATTGCATAATAGTAATGCTGGCGGTAATTACTCAGAGCAGCAGGATTAAATGAAAAAAGAGGCTTCAGTGTATCATGTATTATGGTTGGTGTTTGTATTAATAAGTCTCACAGCTGTAGGATAAAACTGTTCCTGAATCTGGTAGTCCTACAGTGGAAGCTGCAGTACCTCCTTACAGACGCAAGTTGTGAGAACCAGTTGTGAGCTGGATGGGTCGAATCAGCAAGTATTTTATAATCAGAAAAAAAAAACTAAAAATTGATACAGAACAGTAAATGGTGAAACAGATTAACACATTCAGGTACCTGGGAAGGGAATTCTGAATAAGGAGGTCAAAGCTCGAATCAGGGTGGATGTGACCAACTGACACAGAATGTGAGAGGTAGTGCATGATAGAAGAATACCAAATAAGCTGAAAAGTAAGGTTTATAAACAGTGGTGTGACCAGTATTACTGCCTAGTATGAAAATGTAGGCAGTGAGGACAGAGTAGCTGAGGAAGCTAGAAGTGGAGAAGATGATGTGCCTGAGACGGGTGGGACAAAAAAAGAAATGACAACATCAGAGCAGAAGCTAAAAATAGCTCCATCTGCAGAGAAGGTCAAAGAGAACAGACTGAGAGACTGGCGCGTGTGCAGGGAGGTCAGAGATGATTTAGTGAAGAGGATATGTGAGAGAGAGGAGGAAGGCAAGAAGAAACGAGGACATTCAACAAAGACATGTATGGATGGCTGGATTGTATGAGAAAAGACCTACAACAGTCGGGCATGACTGTCACAGAGAAGGTAAAAGAGTGACATTGAGTCAATAAAGATGGCAACAGTTAACTCAGTACCCCAGCACCAGGTAGGAAAAGGGGGTTGATGATGAAAACATTATGTACAAAGCCTCCCCTATGTACTTCAGCTGTACTCATCCTATTCTATAGAGGTCATTTCCATTTGACACAAGTAAAATGGTGAGGTCATTTGCATTGCTCCTCCCAAGGCAATCTGTAATGCCAAGAACATTATTAAACTAATCACGAGCAAAAGGCATCACAAAGTGCTTTATTTTTCTCTTTTCTAATCCACAATCCATTCTTCTCTGCACTAGCTCTTTCAGTTCTAGCAGTATGTCTCTTACTCACCAATAACCAGCTATTGACTTTAATACTCTTGGTCTATTATTTCACGATATTGAGGAAGTCATTTCAATAATGAAGACCAGTCATGAGCCATTTGAAAACAATGTTGTGATTTTCTTGGTCTCTGTACTCACAGATCTCTGAAGATGGAATTATATTTTAAATGAAAGACATTCTTTTTCATGTACACATGGGTTCATAGTTTCTTACTAGGCTTACACTCCAGGGTACAATTGAGGAGCCTAGCCCAAATTCCCAGTTGCCCATAAGCACTGACTAGTGGTGTGACTTGCACAAGGTCATACAGTGGGCAAAGAAGAGATGAGGGAATCAAACTCTGTACCACAGGAACTGCAGCATCCTGCCTTAATGCTCTCTCCCAACTGTTTGACTAAATATGAAATCCTGAGAGGAGTTGACAAATCAGCTCAATCCATTTGCCTTATATCCTCAGTTCCTTAATAAGGTTAGCTGCAAAAGCATACACATTACTACAGATATATATTTTTTCTTTGATTTAGATATGTTCCTGATGATCTTTGTACCATACAACAATGTCACTTATGTCCTACAAGGTGCATTCAGAGTGCCAAACCTTGTAAATGTCTATAAACTAAGAAAAAAATTATAATTTGTTTCACAAAAAATGGACCTCTTGCTCTCCCTGCTCGCATGAATGAATGATCTCCACAATTTAATTTGCCTATAATGTTAAATCTGGGTCCATGTATTTCTCTTGAAGGATGCTCCCCCCACACAAAAAATAGCATTATAATACAATGGACAATCAAAAAACCAAAAATAAAATAAATCAAAAATATTGAAAGTTTTAGAATACATGAGATACTTATCTGGATCTGCAAGTCTGTTACTGTTAATGAGTCCACTGTCTCAACCTAGTGGGGAAGGAATGTGCTCTTGGTGAAGTCAATGCATCTGAGGACTTTTTGTAATACTTCATGCAATCTGTCAACAGGACATTTCATCTCTGATTCCATCTAACCCATGCCTTGATGGGTTTCACTGCCATGCAGACATTTCTTACTTTGTCTACCTGTGTTGTGTCTGTCTTGTGACCAGAAACAACATTCCTTGTGATAATTCAATATTTCTGTAAGGCCAGTACAAGTTATGCAGCATCCATTTTTTTGTGTTTTATTTTTTTATAAAATACCTTCATATATATAATCCTGTAGCACATTTTTCTTTATATGAGTGGGCTTCATCTGAGCTAATTGGGGGAGATGTTTACAAGTTTCTGACCTCTGCGGGTGCTCTCCATTAATAGATGAGATATCAACAGGCTGCCAGACTGTTATCAAATTTAATTAAATTCTTTATATAGTGGGTGTTCAATTAAGAATGCCCAAAGAAAGATAGCCACTCAATTTCCAGAAGTAAATGCAATTAACTCTTCCACAATGAGTCCCTAAATACATCTATTTTGTGTACTTGCTGCTTATCCTGTGTTTAAGACGTCTATATTCCTTCAGAAAGTGTCCAATAAGTAGTGTTATCACTGGAAATAAATTGCTTTAAAAAAAGCACACATTTTTGATGAGGGTGTAAAAACAAGCAGTATTTCAGTATAATTTGGCAAGATTGGTGCAAAATAAAACTGCAAGTCTTGTAATTGTAGCCATTTAACTGTGGAATTTGTGTGTGTGTGTGTGTGTGTGTGTGTGTGTGTGTGTGTATATACATACGTTAAAGTCTAAGTTCCACTCTTTCTCTGTGATAGATCACTCTTGGGAGTCACTTGTTGTGAAAATGGTTGAGGTGTTTGTCACAGACACAAGGTGCAGGGTTTTATTTTCACCTTTGAAGGGGAAATTTATTAGAATTAAAATGGCCCACAAAGACAGCTAGCCTAGTACTTAATCTTAAAATCTATATTAATAGCAAGGTGGTACAAAGTTGGGGGGTGCAGCCCCCTCTTTGTAAAATCATTTAAAAGGTGTAACAGTGAGTTTTACAGTTTTGTCATTTTTCTGTTTCAATCTCAGTCAGGACACACACTAGCATGTTTCACACTTTTTAATAAGGATTCTTTAGAGAGACAGCTTGCCTTCAACAGCATTTAGTACTGGTAGCAATTTCAATGCAGCATTTAATCCAGGATAGTTGACACATATATTAATAAAACTTCGGTTGACTGAACATAGAGAATAGCAAATAAATATAACAATTAGGTAATGACTGTGTTGTAGTAATGGTCCTCTTTAATTTACTAAAAGTACATATTTAACATCATATAAATACTCAGTCTCTACTCTTATTCTATGCAGGGAAAATTATTGCTAACAGGACTGTGGATTATGAGCAAGTACAGTGGCTGAACTTCACCCTCAAAGCCATGGATCGTGGCACCCCACCAAGGTCCACGGAAATTCCTGTATATATGCAGATTGTGGATGTAAATGACAACAACCCTGTCTTCAACCAGCTCTCTTATCAGGTAATAGATATGTAGCATGAACAGCAGAGAAATGGTACTGAACAGAGTTGCTTAGAATTTGGCTTTCTTAATCTACATAAAAGAAGAATAAGATGGAACTTAGGATTAAATTGTTATATCATGTACCAAAGTGCTTCCAAATTTTTAATTTTCTTGTCTCAGCATGATAACTGAGTATTGGAATTATTGCAGACATTAAGCTTTGAGTGTCAAGCTTTAACTGTTCCTCCCCTTACATGTTCTATACCATCTGTCCATGTTAACTGGCTAAGCCTTGACATGTAAAGTACATTAAATGGCTTCAAGTTTTTCCCTTTGTAAACATTCCAAAGTAAGTAATGTTCAATACTTTAAACTTCTGTATTTGAAAATATGAAACAAGTAAGATAAGGGTTGTAGAGTTGTGAGCACGTTGGTCTCTACTTTTAGTTCCATAATAGTGTGCATGATCTACATGTAGGACTCTGAAAAATAACGTTGGTCTCTACTTTTAGTTCCATAATAGTGTGCATGATCTACATGTAGGACTCTGAATAATAACGTTGGTCTCTACTTTTAGTTCCATAATAGTGTGCATGATCTACATGTAGGACTCTGAATAATAACATTGGTCTCTACTTTTAGTTCCATAATAGTGTGCATGATCTACATGTAGGACTCTGAATAATAACGTTGGTCTCTACTTTTAGTTCCATAATAGTGTGCATGATCTACATGTAGGACTCTAAATAATAACGTTTCAGATTGTTTAAATATATATCACACACATCCCCATTTTTCAGAAAAAAAAAATATTTTTTAAGTATCACATTTATTTATCATTCACACAACTAATAAGCACATTTAATTTATACATTCTTATTTCTGAGGTCCTGTCAACTCAAACAGCATCAGTGAAAAATTAAAATAAATTTAAATCGACTGCTGACAATCATTCCGTAAATATTTATGCAACGCATGACTATTTGCATAATTACAGTATTGCTAGTAACTATTTATTCCCAGTGCAACAATGCAAGCCTTGCCCACGATGCTCTTCTCAGTAACTCATTTCTAAAGATCTGTAAAACTAGAGCACTAGACCCTAATTACATCTCAATATCCATGTAAGACAACCACTTCCTGCAGGATTACCAGTTTACAATAAAGCATTCATCTTGAAAATCACATAATACAGAATCCTACCAAATTTCAGATTGATATAATAAAAAATAAATCCACATTTCCTGTGAGTGGACTTACTCTGATCTATACATCAATAATTTTGCAATAGATTATCTTTCCCACTTTTCCATAAATCCGCACAAGTGATTACAGTGCATGGGCTATTATTTCCTGAAAAATCCAGCCTTCAGGGACACTGATTTTTAGTGACAGAAAAAGATAAATTCCATTCATGGTCCCTCAGAACCAAGTGATTTTTTTTATACTATTTTCACATGAGTTTTCTGCTTTACATATATATGTCACTGCTGATATCTCTTTTCAGTAACAGCAACCAAACTGTTGGTTACTTCAGCTCTAAACCTATCACCAGGTGGGTTAAGGTCGGGCCATGTAAAGTAAGTAAAGCATGACTTATGGACCTATGCAATGAAGGACTTGCCTTTGCCTCACTCCTGTACAATACATGTTGGGCCATTTCTAGGATTAGATGGCTTATCTACCTATAAGACCCTCTTTTGAAACAGTCATAGACCTTTCATCTGTGAGTATGATCTACCTGAAAGACCCTTTATAGCAATCACATGTAAAGCAATCCTAGACATTTTGTTATGTCAGCCAACCATGGATATGTAAGGTGTCTGGGTGAGAGGGTCTCAGAAACATATCATAAAACAGGAAATGTGCTAGCATAACAAGACATACCACAATCACACAGTGGTTGAGCAAGGAAAAAAAAACTTTAATTAAATCAAAATGTTTACAAAGCATAAATTTGACTCCAAGAGACAGTTTAAGTGCAGACACATGGTGCAAATACAAATTTAAAACATGCAATCACAGTTCAGTTAAACACAGTCAGATCAATACATTACATCCAGTCTCCTGAAGGAACTTTGTGGCTGCCCAGTCCTACTGTTTGTTACTTCTGCTGTTAAACAACAGCACGGTTAGCAGTTTCATGTTGTTGACACTAGGATTTTGATAATTGTCCATATGCAAAGAATGAGCCCTCAGCTTTGCAATGGAAACTGGAATCCATGTAGGTCTCTGCAATTTCCCCAGTTTTGGGATTTGCAAAGCCAAGCTAGTAATATGCAGGTTAGATGAGGACAGTGGTTGCAGTTCCTTCACATCTTGCAAAACATACACCCCCAGTCCTTCAGAAGTTGACCTAGATTTTATAAAGGGACGTGGCTGTTACACAACTGAAAGTTATTGATAAGTTGTGATAAATTTTATGAGTTCAAGATTCTTTAGGCTTTCAGGAAAGGAACAGAAGAGTTGCTACCAAATGTTTGTCCATTTTCTCTTGGTTGACCTTAAAGGCAGATCTGAACAGGTGGATGTTGTCTTCCTTGACCTTAGACCTCAGCAGATGAGGAAATTCATCAGTTTTTTCCCCCAGCTTGATAGTGAAATGACATTAGCATGTCATATGTTGAGACTGTAAGAGGTCTGTCCTTAAACTGCATGGTTCAGATGGCTGTGATGAAATCTGATGAGTTTTCTGAGATGAATTTCAGCTGAATTTCAAACTCCAAGTGCTAGTCATGCAGCAGAGTCCATAGATGGCTCATAAACATTGCATCACTGTTATCTTTATGAAGACGTCCTGCAGGTATTGCAGATCTGCATGTTACTGCATAGCTGAGAACCTATTCCATCTTGTCAGCACTGGCTCAGGTATCAATGCAGTGAGGTGTCTGCCAAGCCCCAAGCATTCCCGTTTTCATTTTTGAGACTGCTGGAAAACTTATTTCACAAGTGTCTTGAAATGGTGAACCTGTGTGTCACTCCCAAGGTACAACACATGAGCCAAATGATTATCATGTATAATGTGGTCTGGTAGCATTTCATAAAGTGCTTCCTTAAAGCCTTTAATTATGTATCATGCGCTGTACTCACAAAGGCAGTCACATTTTGTGAGTCACTGCTTTAGTTTTATAGTGATTTCAGTACAGCTTGAGCTACTGTTGTGTTTTTCACAGGCTGAGAGTTCTGCAGTTGTTCACATCCCAGTTTCCTCCCTGGAGAGCAAATAAGATAATGGAATAGAATATAACTAGACTAACAGCTTGAGCGCCTTTACAAACCTAGACAATATGATCCAATTTACCTAGCATATGTCCAATAGGGGCAGGAGGAAGGCATAGATTTTTGCGTATGCCTTGGGTATTTTTACAGATTTTATAGATTATCCCTATCCATAAGGGACATAGGCACCACCCCGGGTGTAAATTTATGGTTCCCCGTCCATTGATCCATACTGACCTTGAAGAGGGCCAGGCAAGGACTTGGTTTTATATGAATAGGAAGCCTATCAGTCTCTGGGACATTTATCTGTCTCTCCAGCATGTTCTGTTTGACACACTGACTAGGTTCAGATCCCTGGAATGGGTGAGCCTCATGCTGTTAGTCTTGTGGATATGCAGCAGCTCCATCAGGGCTGGATTTCTAAGTGCCTTTTAGGTCAGACACAATATAACATTCAGAATGCAGCATGAATTTTTATCTGTTCTTTCATCACATCTTCCTCTCATAGCATTGTGAATGTCTGCTTTCATGTGCTCCTGCAACTTTGAAGGTACGGCTGACACAGACTATTTGATTGTGGCAGTGCACCAGTCCCCATTAAATACTTCTTCATTCACTGATGAAGCTGAGAATTGTCCAGTTTCTTGATCAGGATATTTACAGCTCACCATGTTTGTAGAGGATCTTTAACAATTCCTCTTCTGACTGCTGTTGTGCTGCTTTTGTGCACACTTTAAAGCATGTGAGCGGTATTGTCTGTCATGGTGCATTCTGTTTACCTCCCTTCTCCTTATTTAGCTGGTGTTTCTGGCTTGTGAGATGATCCATGATCATATCCTCCCCGGTGTGACCTAAGCAGCAGTTACAAGCAGAACAGAACAGTTTCCCCTCAATCTTGATAGAGGCTGTCAGATCTTAATTGTCAAAGAAAATCTGGAGCCGTTTTGTGGTAGAGCTTTGATTTCTTATTAGGTGAAGGAAGCATGACAGTTTGCTTTATTGATCAAAGGTTGTCCAAATGAGAAAGTACTGAAACCAGAAAAAGAAAGGAATTACCTTCTGCAGTATCAGGAGTCAAGTTTGACTGCGTGCTTGTCCTGATGTATACTTTGCAGCCAGGTGACAAATTTTATCCACAATCTGTGCATAGTTTGTGTGCAATGTGAATGCATCATTTTTCCCACAGAAAATATGAACTATCCAGTACAATCATCTGGCTAAAAGTGAATTACGTACACAGACTGTGTTAGAAAATAAATGATTTGTCATAATTATGATACTGACCTTCACAAATACTCAAACAGTTTACTGTGGATGGAATTTCCCTTTTGTGGTTTACAAATCATACACTGTCGTCATGGCACTGGGTCATGTGACATGAATTCCACAACAGCAGTAGTAGTTCATTATGGCTCCCGTTGTGTGTCCTGGTAATGGAAGTGATGTGGACCCTATTCTGTAACAGGGCATCAGCTGCAGTAACCCAGTTCAATTCCCAGTCTTCAATATGGCACCAGTAGCTCAGTGCAGCTCCCATCCTCCAGCAAGACAATAGTTTTGATAGCTCTGCTTTCATCTTCCTGCAGTACAACCTATGGCCGCCGTCCTTCCATGGCATAAGCTATAGCTACTATCCTTCCATGGCATGAGCTATGACCATCCTTCCACTGCATAGGCTATGCCTGCAAGCCTCTCATGACATGACCTATGGCTGCCTGCAAGCCTGTCATGGCATGACCTATGGCTGCCTGCAAGCCTCTCATGGCATGACCTATGGCTGCCATCCTCCAGCTTGTTAGCAGCATTAGCTCAGTATAAATCCATCCTCAGACAGGATGACATGAGTGGGCCATATGCTTTGTCACACAAGTTCCATCCAAGGTTGTCCTCTATTATATGAAAACAGAGTGCTTCCCCAAACTTAGCACCTACCCTTAAATAAGTGATGGAATAGCAGTGTCATTCCTGCGCCAAAACTATCAGTTTTTGATAATTGCTTCCACAGTTGACTGCATGGCAGAAAAGCTGTGGAGCCTTTGTGGACAGAGTTGCCAAGTGATCTATTCACCCTTACAGCTATCAAAATCTCACTGCCAAAATTCTACACTATATTCTACAGCATTATAAATGTATACACCTGAAAAGAGCAAATGACCCCAGGTCAACTTACTTTCATTCACAAACAACCCCATCTACAGACTCCAGTCATAGCCCCTGTCATGTACATTTCTTGTGACTGTGATTTTAACCTTTCATTGCAAGACTCTGGAGAAAAGCCAAAACATGAGGGGCAAAGAGCCAAACTCAGAGGGAGATATTTCTTATACATTTAAAGTTGCATGAACAGTTCTTCCTCTGGCAAGTATTATTATTTTTTTTTTTTTTGAAAGGATGATGTTTGAAAATTCATATTTCTGTCAGTTAGTGACTGTAATCCTCACTGTATTTTGTCAGTCAGGAATAGTCTTGAAATCTGGGACAGTTTAAACAAAACATTAGCTGTAAGAGGTACAAATGCACATTAATCCTGTAAAGCCCGACATTAAACTGAGCAAACAATTTTTTTTAACTAATTGAATACTTGGATTGTTAAACTTGCAAGAAGGTCTGTCGTATGGAATAAATAGAGCTCACACAGCTATAGGTAAACCTTTACCCTCTGTTTCATCTCAACCAAGATTTATAATTGTAACATTTCTTTCTTTTATAAATAAGAAAGTAGTTCTTAAAGCAGTGTGGGAAAAATCTCTTTTGTTGTTTGGGTAACACATCATAAGATCTGACAGCAATTATTCAACAAAAGCCATGGAACTCAAAAAGAAATAGACATTAGTTCTTAAGTAAAATGGAATTGAATCTCAAATAATTTTCCCTGCAAGAATAAGAATACACTTCTCTACTGGATGTAGAATATTCGGGTCCCTATTAATTATTTGAACTTTTAACAGTTCAAATGTAATATGGTCGACATCATATGATCAAACTTTGAAAAGTTTGAAGGTTAAAAGCAACGGCTCCTTATGACACAGAATGGGAAAATTTCCCTTTTCTGCACTGCAGTGCGATCTCAGACTTGGTATATTTAAGTAGGGGGTGTGGGGATGCAGGGGGGGCTTGCCCCCCTGCTCAGAGTGTTCAGGTAAGTTTTTTTTTTTTTTTTTTTTTATTATATTTTCGAAGTTTCAGACTTTGCTCATATGTTGTCAAACATATGAGGTTCGAAGTTTTGAAACTTCACATATATAACATAGACCCGAATATTCAGCTCTATAGAAGAAGTAACTTCCTTTGTGAAGAACAACCATGTGAAACGCACGACAGAAGAGCTGGACTAATCCTCTCCAACATTAGAGATCCTCAGACAAAGCTTCATGGAGTGATTTAAAGGAAAAGAAACAAAAAACTCAACTAAACACTTAACCCAACAACAAATCTCTGAAGACTTCACAGATAAAGTGAAATGAAAATATAAACTTCTCTTACTGAACTGCAGGGAAATTGTGTTCTACTATTCAGTTACTTAAAAAAAAAGATAACATCTTTTAAAGCAAATATAGATTACGTGTTCTTGTCAACTTATTTAAATTCTAATACTTCTACCGTACAAAGTAATATAAACAGTATAATACGTAATAGAAATGTTTCTAACATTAGTACTTAAATGTAGTCTAAGAGAAAAGGGTAAAATGAAACTCTATATTCAAAATGCATGTATTAATACTTTACTTTTTAAAATGCTTTCTCTTTTGCTAACATAATATTGTGTTTGAGTGTGGTTATGAAAGTTATACTTGGAGTGTTTTGAAAGAGATATGTTTGGGAATCAAATGAATTTTATATGTGAAAGCGAATATTATAAAACACAATTATATATGGTGAAATTATTGTGTTTTTTCTTTTGTTTCCTGTTATCTCTCCTCTCATACTTCAGTTTTCTCTACTGTCCTCCTTTCCACATTTGACTCATACCTAAAGAGTAGATTGCCTCTCGGTGACTTGCTGATTTGTGAATGAACATGGCATGGATTTTCTTCGGGATGGAGCACACTTTATCTTTAAATTGGCTAAAATGAGATCCACTAGTGTTGTGATTGATAATCTCTGCTGATATTTGGGGCTTCATTAGCAATTAGTATAGTGACAGGGCAAAGGGGAAAAGAATGTATTAATGGAAAGCAGAGATCATCTGTATTTTCTCAGTGTTTATGTATACCTTCTTAAATGCTTCAATGTCCTGATTTCTTGTCTAGAAGTGGGTCAGTGTATACAAGACAGAGATTGGGCTGTTATATTATTTTCTTAATATACCTCTGAAATTTTTTTATGCACATGAGGACTCCTTTGCAGTTCTTCTTATTGCTTTTGGCTTGCACCTAGAGATTTGGTTGTCTGTCTCTGACCGACGGCTTTGTGCTTGAACATGGCACAGCATCTGCCAGACATGAACAGCAACCTACTGTTGAACTTGTCTGAAGTGTGAAGTGTCGCTGTACTAACAGATATTTTATGTTTTGTTTTGGAGTTTGATAGTTCATGTGTTAGTGGGACAGTGGAGAGGGAAATATCATGGGGGAAGGATGACTATGTTTGCGTTTCCCTACTGTTTATATGTTGATGTTTAGATGTCCTTCAATATCACTGTTGTAATATTCTTTACCTAAGGGATCTCTCCCTTTTTTGATTTCTCCAAGCCTTTTGGGTTTCTAATACCCATTCCTAAGTCAGAGTACGATTAAAGTTCATGAAATTAGTATTATTTCACTCTTTGATGTTAGCCAAAAGTGCTCTTCACAGTACCCGCAATGTGCCCAGCAATAACTCCTGCAATTCATACGGTGTTACATGAATTGGTAACATATCTAAATATGATTGTAAATTCTTTTTTATAAGACCAGTTGCTCCTACTACTCTCATGGCTCTCATTTCTGCCTGCAGATCAAGGTATTTTATGACTTTGTGTCTCTCTGTATGCAAGACACTATAGTCACTAGGTGTGGCAATTTCAATAATCAATGCTACTTTTGTCTTCTTTTCTTGGATCACTATGTCCGGTTTTCTAGCATCCATCTTTGGACCTCTGGTATTGGGTGATCCCATGTGATGTAAACATCACCATTTTCTATGATTCTCTGTGGCTCATGTTTCCAATGTTTTTTAGCCACTTCAATACCATAATGCTTGCACAAGCTCCAGTGTAACAATCTCGCCACATTATTATGCCTTTCAGTATACAGTCCCTCTGCCATTAGAGCATTGCAACCAGCAATAAGGTGTGCAACTGTTTCCAACTCGATTCCACAAAACCTACATATGTCTGTTTCTCCCACATGTTCAATGGACTTAGTAAACCAGCGTCTATGCAGCCCACTATCTTGGGCTGCCAATATTAACCTTTCATTTCTTGATGTAAATTCACCTCTCCTTAACCATTCCTGCATTCGCTCTTGATCAACATGAGGCTCTTCCAGAAGTTTTTTATACTTGCAACTATATTTATGTTAAGATCTCTTGTCAAGGATAGCCCAATGTCCATCTAGTATACCAAAGCCTTTAGTTCTTATAGGTGTTGTACATCACACACATGCTGCATGCACAGAGCATAGGGCATAAATGTAACATATGGATCCACACACTCAGAACTTCTTTACCACCAATTCAAACACCTTTATCGAGCATCGGTCTGAATGCCCTTCTGCTGTGTTGATTCTTAAGCTATTTTTTTTTTCAGATAAGTGCGCCATTGTGGTTTCTTTTCTTCCTTTTCTTGTTTGGTGTTGTAGTTTCTTGATATCTTGGTTTCTGATATAGGTGTGGACATAAGCATGTAAAAAGGAATTTAACTTTCTTGATACAGAAGAATGATTTGCAGAACTGATATTTTTTAAGTTATCTTGATATACTTCTTGGACAATTATCTAAGCTTAAACTGATGGTCAGTCAATCACAAGAGTCGGAACAAGAAATTACAAATTTCTTAATGATATTCTAAAGTCTGAGTCTGAAGATCATTGTCACTATTGTTTGTTACATAGTAACATATACAAGTCTAACAATTACTTTATCAAAATGTATTGAATTATTTAAATACTGTGACATGACTTGTCTACAATGAGTAATGTAGAAGCAGAAGGGCTGGCTCTGTGGTTTGACATAAATTAATAAATTTTCTAACAGTTGATCACACAAATTAAACATTTAATATTAGTAAAGATCAAACTGCAAACAACTTGAGATACACAGGAAAAAAAGGGGCATGAAAAAGGGAATATAGTTAGGATATGAAAATGGAAGAGATGGGAAGAGAAACAGGAAAAAATATATAGTGTATGGTAATTTACATTTAAATATTATTTTACACTTTAAGATGTATGGTTAACACACTATTATTCTAAGTATGTAAAATTTAGTTACCTTTAATATAACATTTCTACACTTTTAGGCAAGAACAATACAATATAACATCCATGCCACCATATTTTTGAACTGTTACCATTGGCCAGGTGTTATATATTCATTTGCACCAAAACAAGCATATATAAGAACATGTTTTTCCACAGGCCACCAAGTTCATAAATAGTTAATTCAGCTGGGTCTTTCTTTCCCAAAGCCTCCGAAGGTTCTGCTATATTGTTTACTTGTTGTTAATATGTGTTTCTTTCAAAGTTTATTTCAGTATTTCTTGCACTGAGTTGCATTTTGCACTTTGTACATATAAGCATATGCATATTTACTTTTTTGTACTATTTTTAATAGTTGCATTTATGTTGTTTATGAAATTTACACTTGGAGAGTCATCGAGACCAAAGTCAAATTCATTGTATTTTGTGCATACTTGGCCAATAAATATGATTTTGATTCTGATTCTGATAAATACAACAGCAGACAGTAGATAATATAATGAACATAAAGCAGTGGGAAATACATATGTGTTGGTTTATAGCTGTATATATATATATATATATATATATATATATATATATATATATATATATAAGGGTGTGGGTATATATTTGTTAAGCTCTCAAAATATCATATCAAATGCATACTGCAGAGTTCTGCCTATATTAAAATTTAACTAAATTTAAATCCTTTTGTCAGAGGATGAAGGACAATCTAGATAATCCTTATATTACTGGGCTTGAAACTTCATAGGTTCATAGGTTCATACTAGGCTATCTGCCCAAGGGCATTTATAAGCCTAGCCCATAGTTATGTGGCTTTCGCCACCCCTTTAGTTTGAATAAAAACTATGCCTATCATTTTGCTGTGCCTCTGTCAAGCAGTGACACTGAAGTAATCCCTGTTGTATATCTGTAATCTCCCATCCATTGGTCAAGATTCCTCTTGAACAAGGCCAGAGAGGTGCTCTGCCTCACATGTACCGGGATTCTGTTCCACAGCATAGGGAGTCTCTGGGTGATGAATCTGTCCCTCCAGCACGTTCTATTTATAACCGTGTCAAGGTTTAAGTCTCCCGCCCTTGTGGTTCTGAGGGATCTAGATTTTTTGAGGTGAAGCATATTCATCAAATCTGGGTTTGACATGGCCTTAACAATTCCATGTACATAATCAGTCAAATTAATCCTTTGTATCAAAATTTAAATAACATTTTTAAAATTGCATGAAAAATATTCTTTACTATTCAAAAAAATATGGAGGTGTCACATCACATATAGAATACTTTCTTGTTTAACCTAAAGTTGAGGTATTTCCTCCTTTACACCACTAGATGGCAGCACAATACAGTGACTAAGTTTTCTATAGTCTGCTGAGGTTTGTTCTTCATCTCTGCTTAACTAACTTATTTGACAACTGAATTTATCTATTAAAACGTATATAGCAGACGCTGATTTACAGAGTAAAAGTAAACTGGTCTTGTTTAAACTTAAAAGTAAACTGGTTTTGTTTAAATTTACTGCCATAAAACTTCCATAATAAGCTGTTTCTTATCTGCCTGACATACATCGGCAATAGGCTCTCTGGAAGGTCTGACTGGCTCCACACAATCTACTGACTGGTTCTGCGTGTTGTATGAACCTTCCCCTAGTATAGTCTATGTTCATAGCTCCCCCTCCCCCATTGGATCACGTAGTTATTCTCCTCCCCCACTATCTACCCAAACTTATAAGTATTAGCCCGCTCTTGTGGCGCCATATTTAAAACCCTATCTCCGTAGTGTAAGCGTCCCTTGGTCGTCCGCTTGGTGTGCTGCTCGTAAGTACTTGTTTGATTAAATTAAACCCCATTGTATAGTTTGCTCAGACTGCACTATTCCTTTTTTACATGTTGCAACTGAAAATGTGCATTAGTTTGCTAGACGACAGAAAGGAAAGCTAGTTAATCATTGCATTTCAGTGCTGCTCGTAGGTACCTAGTTATTTGTTTAACTACACTGTATTGCATAGTACGATGTAACTGCTTGATTCCTTTTTATAACTTGTATCTAAAAGTACTAGTTTGTTGATGACAAATAGAACAGCTAATCTGTTATTTTTATGCATATTGATTCCTATGCCTTACGTAAGTACTGTTTGCTAAAATGTACTGCATTGTTTAGTATGTTATAATGCCTTACTCCTGTTAGTATAAGTTGTATCTTTTCCAAATGTTATGGTCCAGCTAAGGTTATTTCATTGGACTACTGGGATCTAGATAGTACTGTCTGATGTTCCTATGCCGTTTTTAATGTATCGCTATATCGCTGATGCAGGGTGGGATCTTTTATTTAGCTATTGTAAGCGGGAACATTTTAGAAGCGTTTTTGTTAGCTGTTTTGTTCTATCGCTAAATTGCTGGTGCTGGGCGGGAAGTTTTTAGCGATTGTAAGCACTAACTGTTTAAAAGAGTCCTAGTGACTGTCTTAGTTATTTGCTGAAGGAGGTAGATAATATGCCTCTACTTGTTACCCGGGTTAAAATAAGAAAGGAAATGCATCTTGTTCTGTAACATTTAACTCTAGTTATTGTTCGCATATGTATATGTGAATACTTTGAGGGGAAGTTTGTGACTGTATTACTCATTGAAGGGTCCAAATGAAAGTGCGGCTTAATCTTTAAACTAACGTTTATGGTTTTACTGTTATGTCTTGGGTTCTGTTACACTGAATATACTCTATATTGACTACTCTCTTGTCCTCACACCTACCCTTGCACTCCATTACACAGCTTCATTCTTTTCCCTGTATGTACCTCCTACCTATACTTACTACCTTCCTATTTCTCTTCCTTTTTAGCCTGGAAGCCAAGTGCTGCTAATCGGGTTGTCCCCCTCTGCTGTAGGACGTCCCACAAGTAACTTATTTTGACAGAAGCCACAACGCAGCCTTCCAAAGTGTGAACACCTGGTCGCATCCCTTATATTTCTCAGCATTGGCTATAGCTGATATCCCTAAGAATTTGCTGTATGTGTCTCTATGTTTCTTTTTACATTTGCCTAGACCTTGTCTGAGCTGGGCCAGCACACTCGCGGAACTTACCTAGGCCGTCTTATCTCCCATATAGAATACTTTCTTGTTTAACCTAAAGTTGAGGTCTTTCCTACCTTACACCACTAGATAGCAGCACAATACAGTGACTAAGTTTCCTATAGTCTGCTGTGGTTTGTTCTTCATCTCTGCTTAACTAACTTATTTGGCAACTGAATTTATCTATTAAAACGTATATAGCAGACGCTGATTTACAGAGTAAAAGTAAACTGGTTTTGTTTAAACTTAAAAGTAAACTGGTTTTGTTTAAATTTACTGCCATAAAACTTCCATAATAAGCTGTTTCTTATCTGCCTGACATACATCGGCAATAGGCTCTCTGGAAGGTCTGACTGGCTCCACACAATCTACAGACTGGTTCTGCGTGTTGTATGAACCTTCCCCTAGTATAGTCTATGTTCATAGCTCCCCCTCTCCCATTGGATCGCGTAGTTATTCTCCTCCCCCACTATCTACCCAAACTTATAAGTATTAGCCCGCTCTTGTGGCGCCATATTTAAAACCCTATCTCCCTAGTGTAAGCGTCCCTTGGTCGTCCGCTTGGTGTGCTGCTCGTAAGTACTTGTTTGATTAAATTAAACCCCATTGTATAGTTTGCTCAGACTGTACTATTCCTTTTTTACATGTTGCAACTGAAAATGTGCATTAGTTTGCTAGACGACAGAAAGGAAAGCTAGTTAATCATTGTATTTCAGTGCTGCTCGTAGGTACCTAGTTATTTGTTTAACTACACTGTATTGCATAGTACGATGTAACTGCTTGATTCCTTTTTATAACTTGTATCTAAAAGTACTAGTTTGTTGATGACAAATAGAACAGCTAATCTGTTATTTTTATGCATATTGATTCCTATGCCTTATGTAAGTACTGTTTGCTAAAATGTACTGCATTGTTTAGTATGTTATAATGCCTTACTCCTGTTAGTATAAGTTGTATCTTTTCCAAATGTTATGGTCCAGCTAAGGTTATTTCATTGGACTACTGGGATCTAGATAGTACTGTCTGATGTTCCTATGCCGTTTTTAATGTATCGCTATATCGCTGATGCAGGGTGGGATCTTTTATTTAGCTATTGTAAGCGGGAACATTTTAGAAATGTTTTTGTTAGCTGTTTTGTTCTATCGCTAAATTGCTGGTGCTGGGCGGGAAGTTTTTAGCGATTGTAAGCACTAACTGTTTAAAAGAGTCCTAGTGACTGTCTTAGTTATTTGCTGAAGGAGGTAGATAATATGCCTCTACTTGTTACCCGGGTTAAAATAAGAAAGGAAATGCATCTTGTTCTGTAACATTTAACTCTAGTTATTGTTCGCATATGTATATGTGAATACTTTGAGGGGAAGTTTGTGACTGTATTACTCATTGAAGGGTCCAAATGAAAGTGCGGCTTAATCTTTAAACTAACTTTTATGGTTTTACTGTTATGTCTTGGGTTCTGTTACACTGAATATACTCTATATTGACTACTCTCTTGTCCTCACACCTACCCTTGCACTCCATTACACAGCCTCATTCTTTTCCCTGTATGTACCTCCTGCTATTTCTCTTCCTTTTTAGCCTGGAAGCCAAGTGCTGCTAATCGGGTTGTCCCCCTCTGCTGTAGGACATCCCACAAGTAACTTATTTTTACAGAAGCCACAACGCAGCCTTCCAAAGTGTGAACACCTGGTCGCATCCCTTATATTTCTCAGCGTTGGCTATAGCTGATAGCCCTAAGAATTTGCTGTATGTGTCTCTATTTTTCTTTTTACATTTGCCTAGACCTTGTCTGAGCTGGGCCAGCACACTCACGGAACTTACCTAGGCCGTCTTATCTCCCATATAGAATACTTTCTTGTTTAACCTAAAGTTGAGGTATTTCCTCCCTTACACCACTAGATGGCAGCACAATACAGTGCCTAAGTTTTCTATAGTCTGCTGAGGTTTGTTCTTCATCTCTGCTTAACTAACTTATTTGGCAACTGACTTTATCTATTAAAACGTATATAGCGGACGCTGATTTACAGAGTAAAAGTAAACTGGTTTTGTTCAAACTTAAAAGTAAACTGGTTTTGTTTAAATTTATTGCCATAAAACTTCCATAATAAGCTTTTTCTTATCTGCCTGACATACATCGGCAATAGGCTCTCTGGAAGGTCTGATTGGCTCCACACAATCTACTGACTGGTTCTGCCCTGCTGCGCTCCCCTACCCTACCCCCATATCCCACCCACCCCCAGTGCTATCACACTTATACCTCCCTAACCACACCCCCTCCCTGAGCCTTCCTATCCCTTGTAACTGTTTATTAATATAACTCCACCCCGTCCCTCCTTAACTACTTTATCTATTATCTCTCTCTTACTATAACCCCACCTCATCCCTCCTAACTTACTCTATCTATTAACTCTCTCCTAACACCTACCTTTCACTTATACTCTTAACTACTCCTCTCAGGAAAACTATACCTTTCCTATACTTTAACCTGTTTTTTACTTATTAACTCTATATCCTAGGGCTTTATAAGTCTTCTTAGCAATATGTCTCTCACATCTAAAACTATACTAACCAAGCTAATATTCATATACATATGCTCTCTAGGCTTAACCATCATCTATCTCCTTACTTCTTATGAAAAAGCTAATTATTACCACTTCAGTTACTGTCGCAGACAAACAGCCTTCCAACATTCTATCCAAACTTATACTCATTTAAACATCACATGCACCCCCAACTACTTATTACCCAAATACCATCGACTTACACACATTAACTTCAACAATCCAAACATAAGGAGGCTAAAATATCTAACCAACTTCTCCTGCAAACCATCATTTGAACTAAAAACACCAACCCTCAGCGATGGTGACATCCACCCTAACCCAGGACCAACTAATAACTCCACTGACATAACTTATAATAGCTCATACTCTATCCCCCCAATACTAACCACTGTTTCTAATGCCTTACTTATTGGACATCTCAATATCCGCACTATTAACAATAAGATCGCCCATCTCCATGCCCTTCTTAATACTCACTCCTTTGACATTTTCTGTCTCACTGAAACTTGGCTGAAACCTGGTACCAAAGACAATGCAATACTTCCCCCTGGATATAACATATTGAGAACGGACCGCATAAAACATAAGGGTGGAGGAGTAGCACTTCTATTTAAAAATGGACTAAAAATCTCCTCACAACCTTCCAACCCATTAAAAGATGATAAAGCTGAAATCCTTACCTCTAAACTACAACTAAACCCTAATAAATCAGTCTATATCATCTGTATCTACCTACCTCCTGGCAATAATTACACTACAACTGAGAATATCCTAAGTTGGATATCTTCTTCCTACCCACAAGAAACAATCATTTTAGGAGACTTTAATTGTGATTGGTCCTCTATCAATACAAATAATCCTTCATCTCATATTAATCTTCATGGCTTTACTCAGACAATCAATAATCCCACAAGAATCAATAAACCCAATAACAAAGAAAGTATTTTAGATTGGATTCTTATTAACAAACAGCAACAAACATATACAATAGGAACTTTGCCTGATGATGTAAGTGATCATTCCTTAACTTATATCATAAGACAAAAGAGTAACATTAATTACACCCCTACCTACAGGGTCTCACATAGCAAGAAACACTTCAACCCATTATTATTCCAAAATGAACTAAAAGCCTGTAACTGGAATCTTCTAAAAACCCTAACCCTTGAAGATGCTATCAAATATTTCAATACCAAATTCATATCAATCCTTGACCAACATGCTCCAAAACGATCTATCAGGGTTAAATCTAAACCTGCCCCCTGGCAGTCCAAAGAGACAAGACAAAAAATACTACTTAGGAATAAATCTTGGGCCAAATGGCGAAATACAAAAACTACTTCAGACCAACAAGCCTTTAGACAGTTAAGAAATAGCACTAAAAAAGCTGTTTTTATAGATAAAAAGAACTATTACTGTAAACTACAGCAAACCCATCATAACAACCCCAAAAGGTTCTGGTCAACCTTAAATTCGCTCCTATACCCAGGCCACTCTAGTACACCTTCCCCTTTAGGGGCCGAAAAGAATACCTCACATCAAACTGCCAATGACTTTAACTCCTTTTTCACAGACACCATTAATTCACTAGCGAGTCAACTCACAATAGACAGATCTAACCTTCCCACCTGTACATCTGCTAATCTCCCTATATTCCAACTACACCCCATCTCTACTTCCTACATCCTAAAACTCATCCAAAAACTAAAACCTTGTACCCCATCTGCAGATCAGTTACCATCCGAATACCTTCAAAAAGCAGCTAAAGCAGTTGCTTATCCCATATCCCTCCTTATAAACAGAACCATCAATGAAGGAACCATCCCTGCTATCTGGAAAATTTCCCACATAATCCCTTTACATAAAGGAGGTAGCTCAAATGACTATTCTAACTACAGGCCTATAGCACTCTTATCACCCTTAGCAAAAATTATGGAGAAATGTATTCATCATCAGCTAATGCACCACTTAACTCAATATAACTTACTAGCCAACTGCCAACATGGCTTTAGGCCTTTTCATAGCACTACAACAGCTCTCCTATCTTTTACCGAGTGTATCAATAGAAACCGCAGTAATAGTATTCTGTCATCAGCACTCTTTATAGACCTGTCAAAAGCCTTTGACATGGTAAACCACAATATGCTCATAAAAACCCTTGAATCTCTCTCTAGATACCAAAGGTATTCAATGGTTCACTTCCTACCTTAGTAACAGGCAGGCACTTTCATCCCTTCTGCCAGTCTCTCTTGGAGTCCCACAGGGTTCCATCCTAGGACCTCTCCTCTTCTCTTTATTCGTAAATGACTTACATGTAGCAATACCTCAAGCTACATGTATTCAGTATGCAGACGACTCAACACTTATATGCTCTGCTAACACCTCCTCTGAACTACAAACCCTAACACAGAATGTATTTAGCACAGTTGAGGCATGGTTCTTGAAACGCTGCCTCCTTTTGAATGCCAATAAAAACCAAACTCCTGCTCTTGAGGCCTAATAGTAAGTCCCCCCTCATAGACTTCTCTATTACTTCCAACAATGGCATACATATAGCCCCTGACTCTACCACTATGCTGTTAGGAATTATAATTGACAATAACCTCACTTTTGATAATCACATTAATAACACTATTAAAACTGTAAATAGAAAACTCGGCTCCTTATATAGAATTAAAACCTTTTTAATGCCACAGGCCAAAATTACACTCGCTCACTCTCATCTTATTTCCACTCTTCTTTATGCTTCACCCATATACACTAACCTAAAGAAAAATAACCTCACTAAACTAGCAAATGCATACAATAGCATTGCTAGATTTGCCACCGGAAACCCATTTAGAACTCACCACTGTCAGAATCTACAACAACTAGACTGGCTAGAACTAAAAAATATGCTATTACTCTCCCAACTTACTTTTCTTCATAGGATATTTTACCAACCAAAAAATACCCATATACTTTCTGACCTTATTTCTCCCTATTCTAACCTAAATTCATTACGCTCCTCTAATAAACTTATTGTGAAGTTAACTAAGTCCAATAACATAGCAGGTGACTCACTATTCTCCAACACCATAGGTAAATACTGGAATCTTCTACCTACCACTCTAACTTCTACATCATCACCCTTCCTCTTTAAACAAAAGCTCAAACATCTGAAAACACTCTGGCTATGCCCATGCATCAATCCCGACTAATCTTATGATTCTGCTAATTACTCTTCTCTTAATCACCCTCTCTTACCTCTCTCTACTCACTCTCCTTGAGTAGACAATCTCTAAAACACCCTTGTTAATTAGCCTCTGATATGAATTAATATAGAACTCTCTATGGTTTATATTTACTTAATCAATTATACTCTTCATGAATGTTTTACTAAAGTATAACTCCCCTATCTTGTACTGTAAATAAAATTAGAGTAAGTGTCCTTCCCAGTATATATTTTCAACTAGTATAATCTAGATTAAACCTTATTTCTGTTTGTATTTTACTAACTACTTACTTTCTTTATGTAAATGACTTGTTTGTATTAACTTCAATGTGGAGCTTTTCTCCCCGGGCCTCTGCTGAAAATGGAAATGTATCCAGTTGGATTAGCCTGGTAAACAAATGTAAAATAAAATAAATAAATAAAAAATTATATAAGGTTAAAAAAATCATAATATATTTTCATTTTTGTTATTAATTCTCCTATAAATTAAGATTACTCTCACTAAATATTAATGGACTAAACAATCCAAGGAAAAGATCAAATCTGATCCAATTTTTATATATAAATAAGGCATGAGATATATTTCTTCAAGAAACTCATATTAAACATCCAATTTTTAAATATAAATAAGGCATGAGATATATTTCTTCAAGAAACTCATATTAAACATACAAAGACATTTAGAATCCTACAAATTAAGTAATATTATCTTAATCTACTTTTGCAACAAGAAGAAGAAGAGATGTTTTGATACTATGGAAAAATATTATGTCCTCAAATATTATATAAATATGAAGATAAAGATGGACTAATATCTGTTATCAGTAAAATATAAAAGAATATGGACTCATCAGTTTGCATTGGTTTTTGGGATTGGGTTTAAATTTAGCCAGTAAACATCTAGATATTATTCTTGATAATGGCAAAGGTAATGTAATAACAGGAGTAGACTTTAATGTTATATAAACAACACAGAAATTAGTGCATAAAGAAAATTATGGGTCTATATTAGAAAAGCAAAAGCTGAAAAACCACAAAATATTGAATGCACGGAATAGCAATTTTTTCCCTGGAAAAAAAATCACTGCTCCAAAAAAAAAAAAAAAAAATGTACAGACAAAACACCCCCCAACTTAAATATACCCAACTCTGAGATCGCACCACAGTGGAGGAAATGGCAAAGTCCCGAGAATGGCCCAGCAATGTTTTTCCGCTGGGAAAAAAATTGCTGTCCCAGCCATTTGACATTATGTGGCTTCGCTTTTTTTAAGTTTGACATAAGAATGTTCGCTGTTTTTAGCTTTTGCTCATCTAATAAAGACCCACCAATTATTATTGACTCCTACAGCTGAAGTTCTCAAAAACTGGATAGAGATTTTAAAGTTAAAGGATACACTCTCCTTAAGACTAATACCAGAACCTCCAATTGAAACACCAAAACAATCCCCAAAACTTTTGGGCAGGTATTAACCGACTTTTCATCCAGGACAATTTACTACCCCAACCCCATTAAACTACACCCATAAATCCCCAGAAACTGTTGCCACTGCCTTTACTAACTTTTTCACTGAAACTATTCAGTCCTTAGCTAACCAACTTACTCCCACCCTACTCTAACTCTATCACTAACTTACCCACTTCTCATTCCCTCTTTAACTTCCAACCTGTCTCTACCATTTTTATCCAATCCCTTATCAAAAAACTAAAATCAACCACCCTTTCTGCTGACCTCCTTCCTGCAGAGTACCTACAAAAAGCTGCCAACGCCATAGCATTCCCCATTTTTATCCTACCCAATAGAACACTAAGTGATAGAACTATCCCCTCAATCTGGAAAATATCCCATGTTATCCCACTCCACAAAGGTGGAAGTTCAACAGAACTGTCCAACTACAGACCCAGTGCCATTCACTCACCACTAGCCAAAGTAATGGAGAAGTGCATTCATAAGCAGCTTATGGGTTATCTCATTCAGAAAGGTCTGCTTGCCAACTCTCAGTATGGCTTTAGGCCACATCACAGCACCACCTCCACGCTCCTTTCTTTTACAAATACCATATTCCAAAATAGCAAAAACAACAGGCTATCTTCAGCCCTATTTCTCAACTGTCGAAGGCCTTTGATATGGTCAACCACAAATTACTCGTCCAGTCCCTAAAATCCATCTCCCTAGATAACCATGCTATTCAGTGGTTCCTATCCTATCTGAATGGCAGACAACAGGCTGTAATTTGCCAGGGCAAACTGTCCACCCTGTTAACTCCCATTCTTGGTACCCCTCAGAGCTCCCTGTTCTAGGTCCTCTACTCTTTTCTATCCTCATCAACAATTTTCATACTGCCATTCCTGATGCAACCTGCATTCAGTATGCAGCCGATTCTACCTTGTTCTGTATGGCCTCCTCCCCTTTAGACCTGCAAACCTTAACCCAAAACACATTTAGCACAGTTGAAAATTGGCTCTCGAATCACCATCTGTTGTTAAATCCCAACAAAACTAAACTGCTCCTCTTTACTTCCACCAGTAAATCCACCCCATTTTCCTTCTCCATAACATCCATCAATGGTACCTCTATCTCTCCAGATGACCATACCAAGCTTTTAGGAGTAATAATGGACAGTAATCTCAAATTCGATCTGCATATCAATAAAACTATAAAAACCATTAATAAGAAGCTTGGCTCATTATATAGAAGCAAACCTTTTCTAACTCCATTAGCTGGGACTGCAATCACCCATTCACACCCACTCTCTACCCTTTTATATACTCTCCAATTTAAGCAAAACTGAACTTAGTAAGCTCTCTCACTGTTACAGCCATATTGCCAGATTTGCCATAGGCTCAACATATAGGACACATCGCTGTCAAAACCACAGTCTTCTCAGGTGGCCAGAACTGCCTAGCCTCTGTTCAATCAGCTTATAGTAGCACACAAAATTCTGTACCACCCTGAAAATACTTTGGCACTCAAAAATATCATAAAGCCATACAGTAATTAAAGGAAACTACGATCATCCAATAAACTGTTGGTCCAAACTCACAAAGCCATTGACTTCCTGTTTGCCAACGTCATTGGTAAAACTTGGAATTCACTTCCATCTAACCTTACCCTCAAACCTTCTTTAAGTCTCTTCAAAAAAGGCCTCAAACAGTATTTTAAAGAGAACTGGCTTTGTATACCTGAAAGGTATGGCTGTAGCACACAAAACCCTGGACTGCAGTACACCTATCTCTGGATATGGAGTCCCACCCTAACTATAGAAGGTTACACTGGGCATGCTCCTACACTGAGAGAATCACAAGACCTACTGGAATCCACATCGGAATATTTGACTGTATTGTGTATATATGTCCATGCATGCAGACAGCTATGTACACATCAACTGTCCCTACACACACACATCAGTCAGGATTACCCTCAGCTAGCTATAGGTGGCCCATATGTGATATATCTGCATCTGATGCGTGAGATACACACACACACATGCACGCATATATATGGGCAACAGATAACATATGTCAAGCATACACGCACACATAGATGTGAGGAACTGAGAGATAGACAGTTATACAGAAAGAGACACAGGGTGACACATACAGAGTGAGTCACACATGTGGATACCCTGAATGGCATGCAGTGATGTCCTGCTATGGACAGTGGCATACCAGTTGTAAACAGTCACATGTGCCAGCATAATTGTGTAACATTACTGAGGCTGAGTTTATAATATCACATCACCTGCTTCTGTGTGTGTGTGTGTGTGTGTGTGTGTGTGTGTGTGTGTGTGTGTGTGTGTGTGTGTCCGTCCGTCCATCCGTCCATAGGTCCAAGTATTAGGAGACACTTCCCACTCAGTATACATTGCCCTACTTCAAAAGATCTGCTTTCATTCACCTTAGAAGTACCATTAGACACAGATCACCCCTATAAGCTCTGTAGCACATGCGATAACTGTGTAACACTATAGTAGAAATAACTAGATAGGTAGGGGTTCTAATCTCAATACTGGTAACTGTGTGTGTGTGTGTGTGTGTGTGTGTGTGTGTGTGTGTGTGTGTGTGTGTGAAAGAAAGAGTGAGGGTGTGTGTGTGTGTGTGTGTGTGTGTGTGTGTGAAAGAAAGAGTGAGGGTGTGTGTGTGTTTGTATGCGAAACAGTTTTAGACCATTCCACAACACTTCCCAGTGCCTCATTTTATCACTCCTGCTGATGTCATTCCCCTTATCAGCACCTTTGGCCAGCTGTCAGCCCAGTAAGCTCTGCAGTGCATGCGATAACTACGTAATGCTATAGTACAAATAACTAGATAGGCAGGAGTTTGACTGTCAGATCTGACAAATGTGTGTGTGTAATTGTGTGTGTTTCTAGGAAGAAGTATTCTGATAATTTACCCACCCACTGGCCTACTGTATCAGTCATGCTGATGTCACTCCCCTTATAGGTTCATAGGTGTGTACTAGGCTAATGGCCGTGGAGCCATTACAAGCCTAGCCCATAACAGTGCCTTGCCATTGTGCCACCCAATGTTAGTTCCCAGTGATCCATCAAGTAGACCCACTGGAGTGATCCCTGGAGTGAACTTTATAGTACCCATCCACTCATCAAGATCTCTCTCGAACAAGGTCATCTAGGTGTTTTGCTTGACATGTATGGGAAGTCTATTCCAGGACATGTGCAGTCTTTTGGTGAGGAACCTGTCCCTCCAGTATGTTGTGTTGATTGTGGTAATGAGGTTGAGGTCCCTGCAGTGTGTAGTGCAGACAGATTGGGAAATCTTTAAGTGTAGCATTTCTAACAGAACTGGTTCAGACATGGCTTTGCAAGTTAAGCAGAGATTGCCTAAGTAGGTGATATCAGACAGAGAATAGCTGGAGTCTTTTGAGTTTGTCTGTGTAGTACATGTGTTTAATGCCTAGGATCCTTATTGTGAGGTACTTCTGTACCCTCTCCAGCTGTTGCAGGTGTCTAGTGAGGTACATGCCAAATAGGCCATAATACTTGATGATTGGTCTAATGAGGGAAGAGTACACGGATACAATGACCTCCTTCTTCTTGGATGCAAAACCCTTGGTTAATGAGATGTGCCACACAGAAGGATTTCCTGACCACAGTTGCAATGTGGTGGTTAAAGACAGGTTGCTGTCAACCTGTGTCCACAGATCTCTTATAACACCTACAGTGTTCAGTGGGTTCCCATCAATGTGGTAATTAGTAAGAACTGAGATTTTACCAAGGAGGCTGTTGATGCATTTTGTGGTGTTAAGCTTCAGGCCATGGTTTCCACACCTGTCAATGGTCTCAAGTGAGGCCTTTCTGTAGGATGTCTGCATCACTTGTGGAGTTTAATGATGGCTTCCAGCTTGCAGATGTCTGTGAACTTGGGTAGCCAGAGTTCCTTTGTGTTGGCCCGGACTCCTGAGAAGTACATACTGAACAGGAAAATACCCAGGACTGATCCCTGTGGGACTCCTCTCATGACTGGCTGGCAGTCTGACTTGGAGCTTACTACTTTCACACTGTGTGCTCTCTGTGAGGAAATTTGCAACCCCCCCTAGTGATATAGGGATTGATGCCTAGTTTGGTGGGTTCATCCATACTTCCTGACTGAGGAATGGTATCAAGAGCCTTTGAAAGACTGATGTAGGCTGTATGCAGTGCCTTACTGTCATAACTGACTGACTCAAAGATGTCAACCAGGTTGAGCAGGCATGATCTCCCTTTCACAAAGCCAGTGTGGGGTCCAGAATTAGGAGATTACCTATATGTTTGTAGATCAGGCCCCCGATGATGTGCTCCATAGCTGTACACATCAGACTCATCAGGCTACTGGACCGATAATTCCCAGGGTCTGTAGTTGCCACACCTTTATGGAGAGGGATGACTGTAGCTATGCGCCATTTGGGAGTGACAAAGCCTGAGGTGAGGCTGTGACTGAACAAGGCACAGAGATGCGGTACCAGGTATCTTTGTAGTTCATGTAGAATACAGCCAGGGACAATTTGGGGTCCCATGGAAGCTGTATTCTTGCCCTTGCACAATGCAGATGTAAACTGTGTGGCAGTAATCCTGGGTGCCTGGCATTCTGATTGTTCCCCTAAGGTGGAGAGAGGGGTAGAGCTGGCACTGAATGTGTTGGCAAGAATGTTGGCAATATCAGTTGGTTCAGTATAGGAGGTAGCATTGTGCAGTAACTCAGAGCACTTCTGGGTATTGACATGGAGGTTCTTGATATCACTATCAAAGGCTTTGTGATTGTTGTCAATGTCTGCTGCAATTATGCCATCATAGCTGGCTTTAGATGATTTCATGAGGGATGTCAAGTTGTTGAGGCTAATAAGGCAGTTTCACCACGCTTGGGACTTCACCTTTTTCTGCAACAGTTTCTTCCTTCTGTTGTACAGGTTATTAATGGCAGAGGACCACTAGAGTGGCCTCCAGTGTTCAGAGGAGAATGTCATGGTTCTGTTGGGTATGACTAGTTCCATGCATTGATGTACATGTTTGTACAGTGCATTAGTGTGTGATTCAGCAGTCATGCAGGTATTTTCCATTGGCATGGGTGGTGTGAAGTTAGCCTTCTCTGTTCTTATGAGTCCAAAGTCAGCTTTGGAGAAGTTTTTCAAGGTGGTAACCTTTGCGGGTGGTGTGGTTGTGATGTGGATTTCCATGGTGATTACTCTATGTTGGATTAGACCAGGTAGCGATTGACTACTGTTGTCAAGCAATGGTCCCATCTGTTAGTAATCAACACAGGACAAAGATGTTGCTACCTCTACTGTGTGTCAGAATGAGCTGGTGTAGGGCATTGGAAGCATTGGGCCAGTGTATTGATGCTTGAGTATCTTACCCAGTTAATGGAGGGTAGTTGAACGCTCCTAGTATGAGAGTGCTGTGTTGGACCTTGATAGATTCCAGGGTGTTGAGGAATGTGGATTGAGAGTCTAGGGACATGGATGGGGACCTACAGCAGGCTATGACCTGGATTGCACTATTACCCAATGTCAGTTGTACCTGAAGTATCTCAGATGCATTATGCTGGGATACTACTCTGGATGTGTGCATATCCATTATTAATATGAAGACACCACTGCCTGGTCCGAGATTTGGGGCTGACAGGTGTGGAATGAGTTATAGGTTGGTAGTGCAGGGGCGCTGTCTGCTGCTGTAAACCAGGTCTCCGATACAGCACAAATGTTAATGTTCTCCATTTTGTGGAGTGCTTCGAGTGGCTGCATCTCGAGATGTTGATGTCTAGTATTGAGCAGCATGAACCTCTACATATATCTATAGCTGTTATGGTGGTAATTTGATTTGGAATACTGCCTAAAAAGGCACTATAGGTGTGGCAAGACACTTAGCCAGTACCTGGAAGCCCAGAGGTGACAGATGCAGGCCATCTCTGGCAAGCCATCGCAGTCTGTCAGTCATGTCATTCCAAGCAGACAGATACTGGATCCCATGAGAATGACACCAGACACTTAAGCCAATTGTTGAAGTCAATCATTTGTTTGCACTGTGGTATCATTCTGGGTGACAGTAGTATATTGCTCAGGGCTACTGTCATACCTGCCTGGCCCACATAATCTGAGAGCTCCACCATGTCTCTTTTCATATAGTCCATGGGGTTGCATCTCAGGATATTCACACACACATGAACAGTGACAGAGTGATACTTGTAGTTGTTATGGAGTGACCTGACTGGGTGTGTTATGTGTTGGATTCTGGCACCTGACAGCTGTTACCTCCTCCATGTTCAACCTAGTGAGTGGGACATCTGCGTGCCTCACTGCTGATTCACCTATGATTACTGTATCAGGCAAGGTGGTTGGCCTTTGGGGCTTAGGTATAGGGACACACTGTGTAGGTGAGATATGTGTCCTGTGGTTTGTGCTGTGTTGTGGTTGAGTGGGTGTCTGTCTTGGTGGTATCCGCTGTTTGGGTAAATGTCTATTGAGTGTCTCTGTGAAGGTGGGTGTGTGGTTACTGTTTGTATGTCAGACCTATGATAGTGGGTGTTCTGGAGGGGTATGTGTTTCATATGGTGTGTTGCAGGTGTTGACCCTTCTCCTCTTGATTAGCTAGTCTAGTCTTCACTGGAGAGTGCATATCTCCCAGTTCACATAGAGGTATCTCCCACAAGTCTGAGTGTTGGGAGTTTAGAGGAGAGGGTTGTCTGTGTACATGAGGTAGTTGCAACAATGCCTCAGAATGCCCAAGTACACCAGGTTAATGGGCAAAAGCACAGAGAACTGCACTTTAATCATGCCAGGAGGGGTGGTCATAACTACTAAGTACTGGAGCTAATTCCATGATGAAGGACTACAGCTGATGGCTCTCAGGTGTGCTAGAATAATTGATAAAAAGCCTGTTGAAGTGCAAAACTATTAGGCTAGTTGAAGTGCAGGAGAGAAAGAACTAGCAAGATCTAAGGGAAAAGTGAAGGCAAACTGTCTGGCACCTGTAACAGTTTACCTCAGCTGTGCAGTTATCAGCACCTTTGACCAACTGTCAGTCCAGTAAGCTCTGTAGTGTATGCAATAACTGTGTAACACTATAGTAGAAATAAGTAGATAGGCAGGTGTTCAACTCTCAGATCTGGCAAATGTGTGTGTGTAATTGTGTATGTTTCTAGGAAGAAGTATTTTGATAAGTTACCCACCCACCCACTGGTCTACTGTATCAGTCATGCCAATGTCACTCCCATTATAGGTTCATAGGCGTGTACTAGGCTAATGGCCCTGAAGCCATTACAAGCCTAGCCCATAGAAGTGCTTTACCATTGTGCCACCCGATGTTAGTTCCTAGTGGCCCCATCAAGTAGAGCCACTGGAGTGATCCCTATAATCTCAATCCTGGCAAGTGTGTGTGTACGTGCGCGCGTGTGTTTGTGGGTGGGGGGGATCATATACTGTGTGTGTTATACCATTTTGAGATGTGTGCCACCCATTAAACTTCCCATTACCCTACTTTACTAGGCCTGCTGATGTCATTATGTAAGCTCCATGGCACATTTGATAACTGCATAACACTACAGTAGAAATAACTAGATAGGTAGGGGTTCTAATCTCACTACTGGCAACTGTTTGTGTGAGAGTCATATACTGTGTGTGTTATACAATTTTGAGTTGTGTACTACCCTGTAAACGTTGTGTACTACCCTGTAAACTTCCCATCACCCTACTTTACTAGGCCTGCTGATGTCATTCACCTTAGAAGTACCTTGGGACTAGGTGAAATTATGTAAGCTCTGTGGTACATCTGATAACTGTGTAATACTATAGTAGAAATAACTAGATAGGCAGGGGTTCTAATCTCAATACTGACAAGTGTGTGTGTGTGTGTGTGTCTTTCGGTGAAGATCGTATCCTGTTTGGCTGATACCATTTTGACTTGTGTACCATCCACGCCTGTTTACCACCTCCCGATGGCATTACTTTATGCAGAGTGGTAACGGCATCTGCCTCACATGCAGCATGTTAAACCATTGTGTACACCATAACAACCACCAAAAGTGAAAAAACTAAAAAATACAACCAGCTAGTAAATCCAAAGATTGTTTATTGTAAAGGTCTCATTGTGTACACCATACCAGTCCTCTGTACAGATGTCTATGGAATATCCAGATGTTTGCAAACTATATGTGGTCTGTGTCCCTTACCAATGCCCATCTATGTGATATTGTTGCCAAATTGGCCACAGTGAGTGTAGCGACACACATGCCAGCATCAGGTATCATACTTGACTGAAACATCATGCTGATATGATGTGTGCTACACTATCACTTGTCCAGGCTTGTAAGAGCAATGCATGAATCCCCATCCTATTTCTGGTGGGTTAACTCATCATCCATGAAGACGTTCAGAATATTACATGTTGTAAGAGGTGGTGTGTTATGTCCCGTGCATATAATCTATGTGGGGCATGTCATGTGTATGTAGTAGTACAGTACTTCAAGGTGGAAATGTAGGTTTACTAATCTGTCTATTGCCAACTGTGTTTATGTTACTGTGTGCACATTCCCTGTGTCAGTCCATACTGTGTGTATGCAAATGATATACCATTTGTCTCCCTGTTCCACCCTGTGAACTCAGGAATACATAGCACAAACTTATCAGACACAGTATCATGCATGCCCTCATCAACTGCATCAGGGATGAGTGTATGTGAAAGACATGGCTGGGCCAACAGGTGTTGACAGGTGAATCTGTTGCAGTTAATGTAATGGCTACGCTTGTGAGGGACCTGCTGAAAGTACTGCAGTAACCTGTTCTGTATGTATGAGCCTGTGGTACTACACAACACTGAGCTGACATGTCTGAAGGCTACCTGTCTGTGACAAGAGGTATCTATGCAAGGTCACACTTTCTGACAACAGTGTCCCTCACACACTGTTGCATGCATACACACTTGGTACATATACATATAAAGCTTTACCTTGCCTATGACATGATCAGTGTATTCCCACTCTGCCCTACTCCCTCTTGGGAATGCCTTCAGGGCCACAGCCTGCAGAAACACAGACACCTGGAACATAAACAGAATACAGCATGTCAGACTACATTCAGTCAGTGGTACTAAAAGCAATAATGCATCCTGGCTAATAAGGTACATCCACCTGTACCTGTACCCATAACAAATGCAAGCAGACAGCACTGTACATAGTATTACATAGCAGTATTACATAGCTACACTGTACTATATTCACCCTGTGCATCAGACCCATATTAGCATGTCCCTGCATCGATGGTATGGATGACAGGGATGTGGCACAGGTATCATCATATACACATGGTGTGGTGTGGGTTTGCTAGAGGCCTAGGCTGGGCCATGGGGTTGACATCATATGTGTGTGTTTATTAAATGGGCAGGGCAGGGTGGTGTGTGCATGTGTATGTGTGTGTGTGTGTGTGTGTGTGTGTGTGTGTGTGTGTGTGTGTGTGTGTGTGGAGGTGACTTGTCTCATGGTGATATGTGTGTGTTTGTATGCACACAGTCATGCCATGTGGCTGCCCTACACAGGGGTAGTTTGAATAGCTGTGGGCCGTACATGGCAGGGTGTACAGTTCACCATCTCTGGCCACGGACACCAGAACTGGTCCTGCCAGGTGTTTCATTGGCACCACCAGGGCCATGTCCGGATGTGGTACTACTCTCCAATGGTGACCGTTGTCTGCTGGATCTATGTCCCTGTTGGGACCAGCAAGACCTATGTGCCCATGGCCTGCTGCATCATGGCATGGCCAGCACACCCCTTTCAGTAGTGCTGATGGTACTGCCAGTATAGGTACGTGATGGTGCATGGCCACATAGACCCTCAGCTGATCGTGGTGCTGCCCTACATCCATGTGGCTCCTAGCATCCCCTGCCAAATGCTGAAGCACAGATATTCCACAATCAAGGAGTGTGAAGGTCTCCCCCACCATCATCCATGGCCTCAGTACGCTCACAGGTGGCTGCAGTGGGTTCACAAATATCACCACGGACACCAGGGATGTGCTCATCCACGACCCTGCTATATGTCTGGTGTTGCCTTCATTACATGCCTGTGCCGCCATGACGGCCTGAAACATGCATCTGGTGACTGCTGCTGTGGGACTTGCAAAAGGGGTATGACGGGCTGCAATCCTCCTCTGGGCACGCCTGCCCATCTGTCTGTGAGGGACCTCGCCAGCAGTCTGGCTATGGCTAGTGTCTGCACCCTCACTTGCCATAGTCACCACACTAGCCTGTTCCATGCCAACTGTCCATTATCTGTGGCCGCTGGTGATGGGGTATGTGTGGGAATTGTGACTGCGCGCGGGGATGGGGTTGGCAGCAATAGGATGCCAACAGATGGCGCAGATTCAGCCCCTGACAAACCCACCTGTGCCTCAATAGGAGCATTATCATGGTCAGACTCTGCAGAGACACTGGCATCAGGATCAGAGCAGGAGGGACTGTGGCCACCATGTCCACCTGTGAGGAAAAAACAACATATGTAAGTTACTACCTGTACTATAAGGTTTGCTAGTACATACACAAAAACACACACATACAGGTGAGGTGCCTCAAGAACATTACACAGACCTCACATTAGCCAACTGGGAACATTCACGACACACACACAGACAATAACATACACACTCTGGACAGACCCTCAGCATCATGCAGTGCAGCCCTTTCCACTTGCTGTTACTGCTAATATACACCTCTGGGATACGTGAGTCATGTTAGCAGGTGATGGGCCTTCACCTTGCACACACTGGACCCATGTAAACACTATTGCTGTTCACCTGTACAGCACTGTAGCAACTCCTACAGAACATACCTCCCAACTGTACAGAGTTTTCATGAATGTCTAGATGTCTGGCTCATATTTTTGGTCTGTTCCCCATAACTCCTGTATTTGTCTGATACACTACTGGGATGATGTGTGGAATCGTGCCACTAATTAATGACATAATGTGAGGTGCAGTACATGTATGTTAAAACAAAGGCAGTTACTCAAACAACTTCCCAATCTTACAGTGGATATAGTAAGTGTACACACCCCTGTTAACATGTGAGGATTTTATGATGCATCACATGAGACTTCAGAAATTAGAAAATAACATTTCCCTCATTTCTTATGACATACAACCTGTGCAATCCAACTGAAGAACATACACATCAGTCACTGGTAACATGGCAAATGCAATAGGTACAATAGGCTAGTTGCATGAGTGTCCATACCCTTAAAGTAATACTCTATTAATGCACCTTTTGATTTAATCACAGCATTCAGTCCTCTTGGGAAGGTGTCTATCAGCATGGCGCATCTTGACTTGTCAGTGTTTGTACACTGTCCATTGCAAAACACCTCCAACTATGTCAAATTGCAAGGGCATCTCCTGTGCACTCCCCTCTTTAGGTCACCCTGCATATTTTCTATTGGATGTAGGTGTGGGCTCTAGCTGGGCTGGTGCAGAACATTGCATGTGTTCTGGTGAAGCCATCCTTCTGTTGATCTGAATGTATGGTTTGGGGCATTGTTGTGTGGGAAGGTGGAATCCCTCTCCATCCACAGCAATGTGGTAGACACCAGAAGGATGGGAGCCACAAGGGACTGGTGTTTGGAACTGTTCATAATCCCCTTCAACTTGCCTACAGCCCCAGTTCCAGCTTGTGAACAGCAACCCCAAAGCAGGACACTGCCATCACCATGCTTCACTGTGGGGGAGGTGTTGTGGTCATGTGCAGTGGTGTTTTTGTGCCATGCAAACCTGTCAGAATTGTGGCCAAAGAGTTCAACCTTGGTCCCATATGACCATAACACATTTTTGCAGACCTGATGTATTGCTTTCAGACTTTCACCAGGCCTGGATATTGTTTGGTGTGAGAAACCGCTGCCATCTTCCAACCCTACCCTATAGGCGAGATGTATGGAGACCATGGAAGATTGTTGTCATATGTAGTACATAGCCATGACTTGCTTGGAAATTCCTGCTACTTCTTCACTGTTGCTGTAGGGCTCCTGGCAGCCTCCCTGGCCAGTTTTGGTGTTGTATTCTCATAGAATTTGGAGGGATGTCCACTTCTTCGTAATGTCACCGTAGCCCCATATTTTCACCACAGTTTGATGACTGTCTGCACTGTGTTCCATGGTATATGCAATGATGTGGAAATGTTTTGGTACCCTTCTCCAGGCTGATACATCTCAAAAATGTGGACCATGGCTCTTGCTGTAGCAGGCAACTGGCTATATGTTAGGATAATCCCGGTAGAGCAGCTGATCGTTATTTGCTGTTGATCAAAGAGTCTTTGTAATTGATGACAGGTGTGTACCCAGTAAGATGTAATGCTGTAGTTATATCAAAAGCTGCGTCAACACAGTATTAGCTTCCAGTTGCAGTTTGGAGTTTATGTTTTTGGCATCCAGTTGCAGTTTGGAGTTTACATTATTAGCTTCAGCCTGTGCACACATATACGTCTAGGTTGTTGTGCAATTGTTGTGTCATAATTGTTCCCATAACAGATTTGTTTGCTTTACAATTGAATTGTACAGGTTATAGATCACATGACAGGTTGGCATGATTTTGAAATTGTCTATTGTGCTCTCATTTTTGTATATCACAGCACTGTATAACACTAATTTATACAATATGACCCTAGTTTTTGGCCTTTGTCCAGATGTCCTGCAATGGCAGGTTGTGAGATATACTACAGATATGTGACATCTCCTGCAAATAAGCCCCTGTGATGTAATGAAGTAAACACCACCACAACTGAACATGCAGATATTGCCCAAAGGCTGAAAGCAACGGTTGTGTGCATAGTCACATGCATGACCTTAACATGCCTGGGTACTGGTGAGCCACAAAGTACAGTTTTGTACCTACCATAAATGTAGATGTCCGAGAGGAATGCATCTGCAGTCTTTACAAATGGGTTGTCCTGTCGTCAGGCAGCCCTTCGGTCGGCCGGATTCCAAAGTCTGGGTCTGGCTTCGGCTGGTGTCGCACTTCACCCGACGTCATTGCGGCAGTCATTCGGGTATAAAGGCATCAGCCAACGCCATTTTCCTCAGTGTTTCTTGCCCCAGATGCCAGGTGCCCTCTTGGATGGCTAAATTTGGATAAATGCCAAAGTTTCCAAATAGTAGAGAGCAAACACACAAAATAAGCATGTATGTACATATATACAAACAAATACACCATAATAGATCCCCCCCAAGCTAGCTGAAGATTGGTAAGTACCCTAGGAGTACCTCAGAGGGAAGGAGGGTGGGTAATCCTGACTGCAGATGCATTCCTCTCGGACATCTACATTTATGGTAGGTACAAAACTGTATTATGTCCTTCAAGGATGCATCTGCAGTCTTTACAAATGGGTAGAATACCATAGCTAAACTAGGGGGGGAGGAAATGAGAATAGATTATGGTGTAGTCAGGATCCCTTGCAAAACAGCAGTGGCAAAACCAGCACGGGATCTAGAGTATAGAGGTAAGTTATAATGCTTGGCAAATGTATGCACGGAGGTCCAAGTAGCAGCCTCTATAATGTCCTTGGTAGCCACTCCTCGTAAGAAAGCTGTGGTAGTGGCTGTAGCCCTTGTGGAGTGAGGCCTGATGTTCTCTGGAGTTTTCTTTCCATGGTAGGAGTAACAAAATCTAATGCAATTTCCTATCCATTTGGAGATTGTCTGTTTAGAAATTGGTTTTCCTTCCTTTCCTGTTGCATATGCTACCAGAAGCTGGTCAGTTTTTCTATTGTTTTTTGTCCTGTCCAGGTAGTAGAGTAATTGTCTGTGTACATCCAAGGTATGTAAGAGCTTTTCTCCCCTGTTCTGTGGATTGGGGAAGAATGTAGGAAGGTGGATAGCCTGATTTAAAGAGACTCTGGATACCACCTTAGGCATAAATGTAGGATTTGTTCTCATGGACACTCTATCTTGATGGAAGATCAGGAAGGGTTGTACTGCCATTAATGCCTGTAGTTCAGAGACCCTTCTTGCTGAAGTTATTGCCAGCAGGAAAGCAGTCTTCCAGGATAAGTATTGCAATTCTGCTGTAGCTGCTGGTTCGAAAGGAGGTAGAGTCAGTTTTTCTAGCACAAAGTTCAAGTCCCATGCTGGCAATGGAGGTTTCCTGGGAGGTTTTACATTTTTAATTCCTCTCAGAAACTGTCTGAGCAGAGGATGCGAGAAGACAGGAGGATTCAAGCTGTATTCTGCTGAAATAGCTAATGCATGTATCTTGATGGAGGAATAGGACAGGCCTGTATGGAAGAGCTCCGCCAAGTACTCCAGGATGTTGGCTATGTTCACCAGTGTCACATCTTGCCCCTTTTCAGTACTCCAGATGAGATATCTTTTCCATTTTGCTGCATAATTCTTTCTTGTTGAAGGTCTACGAGCCTCCAGGATTATGTCTTTAACCCTTTGGGATAAATTTGGGTTATTTGCTGTTATGTAATGTTCCAGGCAGTTAGCTGCAGAGTTTTTAGGTTTGGATGCAGGATGTTGTAGTTGTTCTGTGTCAGCAGTAATGGGATCAGGGCAGTGTCCATATTTGTTCCCGGACATGCTCCTCAGCAGTGGATACCAATGTTGTCTTGGCCAGTCTGGGGCTATCAGAATGATCCTCGGACGTTCCTCTTTGATCTTGAGAAGCACCTTGTGCATCAGAGGAAGTGGTGGGAAAGCGTATGCTGTCAGGCTTTTCCAACTGAAGGATAGGGAGTCCACCTTCCAAGCAAGTGGGTGGTAAGTCCTTGTGCAGAATTTCTTCAACTGGTGATTGAATGGGGATGCAAACAAGTCTATTTGTGGTAATCCCCATTCTCTTGTGATGGTTTTGAAGATGTCCAGATGCAGCATCCATTCGTGGGCATCTGTTGTAGTTCTGCTTAATATGTCTGCTAGAATGTTTTCCTTCCCTGGTACATAAATTGCCTGTAACTGAATGTTGTAGCTCAGAGCCACATCCCATAGGTAGAGGGTATGAGTGTGTGCCTTTCTGCAGTTAGAAATGCCATTTGTTTTGATGTGTCCAGTTCTGCTTTAGAAATGCCATTTGTTTTGATGTGTCCAGTTCTGCACCCAGAAAGGTTATTCTTTGGGATGGAATCAGCCTTGACTTTTTTGTATTGACTGTATATCCCAGGGCTTGCAGCAGGTAGATGACTCTTTGTAAGTCTTCTGTTAGTTTGTTTTTGTTGTCCGCTTGTATCAGGCAGTCGTCCAGGTAGGGATAGATTTGAATTCCCTGAAGTCTGCAATGAGCGATTACTGATGCCAGGCATTTCGTGAACACTCTGGGCGCAGTAGATAAGCCAAAGGGCAATGCTGAGAATTGATAATGCTCTGATCCTGCAAGAAATCTGAGGTATCTTCTGCAAATTGGTCTTATGGGGACGTGCAGGTATGCCTCCTTGAGATCTAGAGTTACCAGCCAAGACTCCTTGCCCAGCATGGGAAGAAGCTGCTGTAGGGTCAGCATTTTGAATTTTGGAACAATGAGGAATGTGTTTAAAGCGGACAGGTCTAGAATAGGCCTCCATTTGTTTTCTTTTCTTGGTACCAGGAAGAGCCTGGAGTAAAATCCTTCCCTTGCTCCATAAATGGTACCTTTTCCACAGCTCTCATTCTTAATAATTGAGATATTTGTTTTAGAGCTTCTGCCCTTTGAGAAGGTGGTAAGTTTGGCATTCCTCTCTTTCCTGGTAGTGTATGGAAATGGAACCTGTAACCTTTGTCTATAGTCTGCAAAATCCATTTTTCTCTTGTTATGCAGTGCCAGTTTCTTGAAAATAATGTTAGCTTTCCGCCTAAGGGTGCTTCTAGTTGTTCCCTGGTAGGCGGTGCCACCGCCAAGTCACTGTGATTGAGTTGTTGTAGTGGTGGTGGCTGTATCCGTGCCTCGTTGGTTGTTACCCTGCCACTGGCGACCCCTGTAGGCACCCCTGGATTGGTTTCTGCCTCAAGAGCGCCTATTCCTGCCTCTTTGTGCCTTAGAGGAGTCCCGAATGGACCAATTCTTGGAGGGCCAGTTCCTGCTAAACCTTGAGGTTGAACTTGTAAGAAATCTTTCACTGTTTGCACAGATTTTGCTTTCTCTTCCATCTTTTTAGTACCTGCTGTGCGGGGGCACCAAATAAACTGACCTTGTCCATAGGTGCATCCAAAAGCTTAGATTTGACATGGTCTGGTAATGCCTGTTCTTTTAACCATGCATGCCTTCTGATAACTGTGCCAGTCATGGCTGATCTAAAGGAAGCCTCCAGTGCATCATAGCCACATTTTAAAGAATGGTTACTAACCTGCTGTATGTTATGTAACATTTCTTGAACATACTTTTATCTAAAGATTCTTCAGAGGACAGCTTTAGTCAACTGGTCAAGCATAAACTCTTGATATTGAATCATATGAAATTGGCAGTTCAAAGCTCTAGCTGACAAAGTAGCAGAGGTGTAAACTTTTTTACCCCATCTCTCTAAGGACCTGGATTCCCTTTCAGAGGGAGGGGTTTTAGAAGAAGTAGCTGCTACAGCTTTAGGGCCCTGGGAGATAGTCTCTGGATCTGCAAAAGGAGCCTTATATAAGTGGTGATGAGTGTCCGGGACCCTGTAGTACCTATCGGGCTTAGCAGGAGCCGGAGGTAAAGTATCAGGAGCAGTGCAAGCATCATTAAATGCATCATCAACAACAGGTAGAACTGGAGGTATAGCTAAAGGCCTATGCTGTGGCAAATGTAGAAAGGTCCTAAGCCTTTTCTAGAGTCTGAGAAATCTTGGCCCTGCCACTGAAATTGTTCCCTCATAGCATGCAAGGTTTCCCCAAAGGAAAATTCCTCAGGAGGAGAGGCTGAAGGCATGGACTCCTCAGCATCAGAGTCTTCGTAAGGAGAATAAGAAGCCTCAGGAGGGTCTGTATGTTCTGAGTCATCAGAGGAATCATCTGTGGCTACTGGCTCAGGGGGCTCTGCTCTAGGCCTCTTTTCTGGAGGAGGCAGAGAGGCCCTGTCTGGATGAGGCTGGGCTCCACGAATTAAAGAGATGAGATCCTCTGCCAAAGAAAGCATATGGGAGCTGGTGCTGGGCCTGTGAGAGGGGGCTTGGCAGGCACAGGTTTTGATGCTTTGGCTGCTTTAGCCCTGGCAAAGGCCTTAATAGACATAGCTGGAGGAGGCCTAGCAGCTCCACGTGCAGGGTAGAAATATCTAGGGAATGGTGTCTGATAAATCCTGTGAAATCGCAACAGAAGGTTGGATTTCAGAAGCCGTTTCTACCAGGTTAGAAGAGGCCTCGGTAGAAGGCAAGTTATCGGCTGAAGAAAGAACCGCTTGCTCGGTTTCGCCGAAACCGAGACACTCGTGGTTTGCTTAACCGCGGTTTCGCCGAAACCGCGGACCGCGAGTGTCGGTCCTTTTCTTTGCGTTTTTTGGTTATTTGTGTAGTCGGAGGATCCGACGGCATAATGTAGGCAAAATCGGAGCCGAAAATCTGCTCAGCAAAGTCCGAGCGACGTCTAAGCGTCCGTCGGTTAAAAGAAGCACTGGCTAGACAAGCTGCTACGTCGTGGTCTAGGCCTAAACAATGTATGCAGTAGGAGTGGAAATCTTTATGAGGTATTTGTTTCCCACAAGATAAACAGTTATTAACTTTCTCTGACATCGGCTGAGGCAAGAAAGAGTCCCCAACGGGGTACTTAGCTTTATAGAAGTCTTCGAAGTAGTATTCGGTAGTAGTAATCTCTGGATCTGACCGACCGGCACTTGCGAACAGCTTCTGCTTCGGGCGCCACGCGGCAAGAAAGACGGAGGAAAATGGCGTCGGCTGATGCCTTTATACCCGAATGACTGCCGCAATGACGTCGGGTGAAGTGCGACACCAGCCGAAGCCAGACCCAGACTTTGGAATCCGCCCGACCGAAGGGCTGCCTGACGACAGGACAACCCATTTGTAAAGACTGCAGATGCATCCTTGAAGGACATCAAGAAAATCCCATACTTACCGGCTTCAGGCTGCTGTCCTACGTGCAGACCAGAAAGACCTATGTAGTTGTGGAGGAGAGGTATTGTCATCGGATTCTCATATGGCATTGGTACAAGATGAATGCTACGCTTCTGCACAGGTACAGTACACACTATGATATTGCACAATTTGCTGTCCTTCACCATAGATGTGCACTTGTGTGCATTACTAAACCCCATACAATAATCCGTTTTGCACTGACATATGCATCCGGAGACAGTTTCACTGCTATCTCATTACATTGATGTACACTTTGGCCTTACCTGCACGCTCCTCGCCTGTTGCCTGGGTGCTACCCACCCCCACAACTGGTGTTTCACGTGTGTGATATTGTGTGGGGGGTGACCCCAAGGTTGGCAAGGAGCTCCTCTGTTGCCATAAGTGGGGTCTGTGTGGCTGGCCCCCCACCAGTAGCAGTATGGTCCCTCACTTCAACATCAGCCCTTTGCCGGGCACAGCATATCAGGTCAGTTGCTCTATGCCTGATCTAATCGTATGTTTGCCCCAGATATTCACTCTGTTGACAAGATCATCCAACAGGGCAGTCCGCTCTTGCAGATTTTGCCCGCTATGGCCAAAAAGAACAGCATAGTGTGTTATCACAGCTTAGGGGCGGCCACGGTGGTGCAGCGGTTAACGTTGCCACCTCACAGCAAGAGGTTTGACGGTTCGAGCCTTGGCTGGGCTGCCATCTGTGCAGAGTCTGCATGTCCTCCCTGTGGTCGTGTGGGTTTCCTCCCGGTGCTCCAGTTTCCTCCCATATACCAAAGACATGCTGTAGGTGGATTGGACACTCTAAGTTGGCCCTAGGCGTGAGTGCGTGCATGTGTGTGCTTTCTGTGGAAGGTTGGGCGCTGGGCTGGCAACCCAGCACCATAAAACTCCACTGCCAGTCATGAACGGACAGGTGATCCACTGTGGCGACCCCTGACCTGGAAAAGCCGAAAGAAGAAGAAGTGTGTTATCACACTTCCATGATGGCTGCTGTCTCCGAAGCAGTGTATGCGGGTTGCCTCTGCATGGCACCTGGAAGACATAAACAGGGAAACACATCACAGGACCTCAGACATTGACCAGAGTTCATTACAGAGCCAACACATTAATATTGCTTATCGTTAGCCACCACTTACAAACACGTCATACCCCTGTACCTAGCAGCACTGTATAGACATGCATTGTACTCCTTGCCATGATATGTCATGTTCCCCCAAATGAGGGCCAGTACATTGCATAAACCACCATTCATCATTAACGTTTGTGTAGAGGGATGACAGTGGCCGTGTTCCTTGCAGATGGGATGTCAATGGTTCTCAGGCTTTGTTTGCATACAGTGTGTAATGGAGCTGGAAGAATATGCCTGGGTTCATGTAGGATGCAGACAGGAATGTTATCAGGTCCCAAGGGGACTTGCTTTTGTTAACTTTGATTAGGCAGTTTGCACCTGATCCATGATGATGAGGGGAGGGGTGCGTGTGCTGTGCATATCCACCTATACTGATGGTGAGCCAGGTGGGTGATGTTTGCCCTAAACCTGTCCGCAGCAGGTTGACTCTAGCTATGGTGTTTGTGTGTATGTGGTGTGATTGACCACCATTACAGGGTGGGTTGGATTGGGTTGTTGCCTCTGAGACTGCAGACATATGTGAAGATGGCCTTGTGATTGATCTTAGTGGATGTGTCCAATTTGTACTCAGCCTTACAGTAATCCACCTGTGACCTAATATGCTCATTCAGACAAAGGTTGACATGCTGCCCAGTTTGTGCATAATCCTACTTTGCCCTGTACAGCAATACAGCATCCCATTATGTGCTTTGTTGCTGTCCAGCAGAGAGGATTACTCTACTTTGGTGGAGACAGGTTTTACAAGTAAGGTATTGCTGAGGCCATACAGCTATGTGGGCGGTCATATATCTGTTTGTAGTAGGCATGGACACAAGGTCATAATACAGCTAGACACCTCTCCAATTTCAATGTGATACTCATGCTTATTCTATTACCCATGTCTGCGTCAGGGCAATGCAGCAACCATTAGCTGTAGAAGAGTAACACTGGTGGATGCACAGAAACTAAGATCACACATGTGTACAACAGGTACAGCTTATTTACCTGATGTTTTGCATCCCATGTCAGTTGTTATGAGGCAGCCAGGTACACCTACCCATACATACATGTGCACAGGTAATACCTGCTCTACAAATCTGTTTTATGTCAGTATGACACACTGTAATTACACTCTTGCTGCTCAGCCATTCATGTCAACCTGTTAGGGCAGGACATCAGAGGACACCGCACATACATGGTGGGCTATGGGCCAAAATTAGTGACACTTTCTTCATACTGCTGTAACACACTTACGTCATTTGATAGTACAGTAGCCTTTGCATTCGCAGACATACCCTGGAGGATGTCTGATGCTCATTTGGCAGGCAGAGAGGAAAAAGGCTAGGAGTGTGGTAGTGAGAGTAAGAGCTATTAATGTTGTGAGTATGACTGTTATGGGGGCAGAGCTAACTGATATGATGGACAGAGGAAAGGTGGATATATTGTGTGCGCCAAGGACCAGATGGAAAAGGTGTACAGCTGTTTGTATCAAAGTCGGGTACAAATAATTCTATCTTGGTGTGTGAGAGGGGAACTGGTGTAGGGGTTAACCTGAAGGAACATTATCCCAAGAGTGTTTGTGGAGGTGATAACAGTGTCCAATAGAGTGATGTTTAGGAGGTTGGGAATTGATGGTGTAGTGATGACAGTTGTTACTGCATATGCTCCGCTAATTGCATGTGTGATGGATGAGGCAGATGTACTTTGGAGTGGTTGGATGAAGTGGTGATGAGTGTACCCAAGGGTGAGAGAGTGCTGATTGGAGCAGATTTCAATGGACATGTTGGTGAAGGGGACAAAGGGGATGCAGAAGTGGTGGGTAGGTATGGTGTTAAGCAAAGGAATGCAGAAGGTGAGATGGTGATGGAGTTTACAAAAGAGGTTGGACATGGCTGTGGTGAATACGTAGTTTTACAAGGCCAAGAAGCATAGTGTGAAATACAAGAGTGGAGGAAAATGCCCACAGGTGGATTATCTCCTATGCAGGTGGGCCTGTTTGAAGGGGATTGGAAACTGTAAAGAGGTGACTGGGGAAAGTGTAGTTAGGCAGCATAGAATGTTGGTCTGTGGGATGACGGTGATCAAGAAGGGGGGGAGGATTGTGAGGGCAGCATCACGGATCAAATGGTGGATACTGAGAAAGGGTGATTGTGAGGTCGAGTTCAGGGAAGAGTTATGACAGGCAGTGGGTGGCAGTGAAGAGTTAGCAAATATCTGAGTAAGTACATCCAAGCTAGTAAGGGAGATGAGTAGAAAGGGACTTGGTGTGATATCTGCACAGAGGAAGGAGGACAAGGAGACCTGATGGCGGAGTATACAGAGAAAGAGGTTGGCAAAGGAGAAGTGGGATTGTCAGACAGATGAAGACAGTAGACAAGTATAAGGAGATGGGGTGCATGGCAAAGAAAGCGGCGGGAAAGGCTGAGGATGGGGCATCTGAAGGGTTGTATGTATGGCTGGACACCAAGGATGGAGAATAGGACCTGTACCAATTGGTTTCACAGAGGCATGTAGCTAGGAAGGATGTGCAACAAATAAGGCTGATAAAGGATAATGGTGGAAGTGTACTCACAAGTGAGGACAGTGCGTAGAGCAGATGGAAACCGTACTTTTATGGGCTGTTGAATGAAGAGAAGGTTGGATGATGTGAGTAAGGTGAATCAGGAATTGCAACAGACTATCACGGAGGAGGTAGGGATTGCTATGTAGAGGTTTAAAAATGTAAAGGCTATTGGTCCAGATAACATATCTGTGGAAGCATGGAGGTGTTTAGGAGAAATAGCAGTGGTCTTTTTAACTGGATTGTTTAGTGTAATCTTGGAAAGTGAGAGGATGCATGAGGAGTGGATAAAATGTGTTTAGGTACTGATTATCTCATCACTAAGGGCTTTTCATCCAGAAAAAAGGAGGTCATTGTCCCACTGTACTCATCCCTCATTAGACCCATAATAAAGTACAACGCGTTGTTTGGTATGTACCTCACAAGACATCTGCAACAACTGGAAAGGCCACAGAAACACCTCACTAAAAGAATCACAGGCCTAAAGCAGATGCCCTATACTGACCGACTAAAAAACTCCAGCTATACTCTGTTATATATCGTCTACTCAGAGGTGATCTCTGCTTAGCATACAAGGCCATGTCAAACCCAGAGCTGTAGGACTTGCTACACTTAAAGAAATCCCAATCCATCAGAGCCACATGCTCCAGGGACCAAAATCCTGTCATCACAATGAACAAAACATGCTGGAGGGATAGGTTCCTGACCCAGAGCCTCCCTATACTCTGGAATAGACTGCCCATAAATGTCAAGCAGAATGCCTCCTTGGCATTCTTCAAAAGGAACCTTGATGACTGGATGGGAGATAGGAAATTTACCCCAGGGATCACGTCAGTCGCCCTGTTAGACTGGGGTCCAAGGAAGTAAATACTGTGGGAAGAAATAGCCAGGGAATTGTTATGGCTAGGCTTGTATAGGCCCTAGGGCCGATAGCCTAGTACCAACCTATGAGAATAAGGGTGGTGTGCAGAGCTGTAGTAACTATAGAGAGATAATATTGACCAGTCACAGTACAAGGTAATGGTAAAGGGCGGTGGAAGCTAGGTTAAGAAGGGAAGTGAGGATTACTGATCATCAGTATGGTTTCATGCCAGGAAAGAGCAGTACAGATGCGATGTTTGCTCTGAGTGTTGATGGAGACGTACAGAGATCAGAAGTAGCTGCGTTGTGTCTTTGTGGACTTAAGAGACAGCATATGACAGGATGCCTAGAGAGGAGTTGTGGTACTGTATGAGGAGGTCAGGAGTAGTGAAGGAATCCCTAAGAATGCTACAGGATATGTACAAGGCTAGTGTGACAGCGGTAAGTTTTGAGTTGAGAGTGACAGGTGCATTTAAGGTGGAGGTGGGAGTACATCAGGAATCAGCTATGAGCCCTTTCTTATTTGCAGTGGTGATGGACAAGTTGACAGATATGAGAAGACAGGAGTGCCCTTAGACTGTGCTGTTTACAGATGACATTGTGGTCTGTAGTGAGAGTAGGGAACAGGTTGACGAGACCCTGGAGAGGTGGTGGTATGGTCTAGAGTGGGGGGAATGATGGTCAGCAGGACTAAGACAGAATATATGTGTGTGAATGGGAGGGAGGATGGAGGAATGATGAGGATGGAGGGAGTACAGTTTGCAAAGGTGGATAGGTTTAAATACTTTGGAACAATAGTTCAGAGTAATGGCGAGTGTGGGGGAGTGGTGGTGAATAGAGTACAGGCAGGATGTGGGTGGTGGAGAAGAGTGTCAAAAGTGATTTGTAACTGACTAGTACCATTAAGAGTGATAGGGAAGGTCTACAAGATGGTAGTGAGACCAGCTATGTTATATGGGTTGGAGCCATTGGCATTGACAAAAAGGCACATGTCAGAGCTGGACGTAGCAGAGTTAATGATGATAAGAGTTACACTGGGTGTGATAGGGTGGACAGGATTAGGAATATGTATGTTAGGGGCTCAACCCAGGTTGGACAGCTTGGGGACAAAGCCAGAGAGTGGTAGGAATATGTTGGTTTGGAGATGTGATGAGGAGGTATGCTGAGTATAATTGGGAAAGGATGAGGCTGCCAGGTAAGAGGAAAAGAGAAAGGCCTGAGATAAGGTGTATGTATGTGGTAATAGTGGACATGCAGGTGGTTGGTGTGACAGAGCAAGATGCAGAGGACTGGAAGACATGGAGACAGATGATCTGCTGTGGCGACCCCCTACCAGGAACAGCCAAAAGAAAGAGAAGGTGATATAATGTCAGTGTTCACAGGTTTCCAGTTATTTGCCATACATAACACAACTCTTGATGAAATAACTGAAAATATGAGGCACACATATGGTCAGTGTGCATAACACTGGACAGTTGACTGATATGAGCTCAGTATATCACATGCAGTTCAACACACAGCTGCAACAATATTTCAGTATTCAAATACCCTTTATAGGTCCATCACATTTCTGAGACAAACATGTATATCATATTTGTATTCACAATTAACATATGGATATCTGCAACATCCCAGTGGCTGGTCTAGCAGTGTCACAGTCAGTATTGTTCAACACACACTCCAGTAGTGATCATATGTGAGCCATCCTTTCCTGGGGTGACTCAAAGCCCTGAGCTGTGTTCTGTGTCACTGCAGACAGACACAGATGCTATGGCCATAGGTTCTGATCAGCAATATATCAGTACAGCAAGTGTTGTTGAGACAATATTTGTTGAACTTCCTATTTTCCACGCTTACATACCCTCTGCTACATTCTATTACATGCTTAATTGTATGACATACCTTTTTCTTTTGGTTCGGTTGGTATAATCCTTCACTTTCTGTGTGTGTGTGTGTGTCTGTCTGTCTGTCTCTCTCTCTCTCTCTCTGAGACAGATGTAGGATATATACATCTGTTTTGCATAGGCAGCAGCTTGCCTTTTGTAGGTAATGCTCATGAGCAGCTGATGGCCTGTGCACCAGTTGGAGTCCCCCACTTGCTAACTGCATGTAGAACAGTTGTGGTATCATTCCTATACCCCATAGCATGGAATCAGACTCCTATAACTGAGTACTTCATGTGAGCATTGCCCCTTTTCCTTGCCTGTGAGGAGGACTTCATGGAGGTGTGTGACAAACAGCATCACAGAGGGTAGTTGGAAATACCTCTTACAACAAACACTCTGGAGACAACCCAACCAACTGGGGGAGAATGTAAGTATTGCTGTTATATAGTTGAAGTAATGCTAGTTTGACAGGGTTTGTGTTGGTATGGCTGCCCTGCATGATTTTAAGTCTGACAGTGTTATGTGATTGACATAAGTCTCAACTGTAGGGCTATCAACAGATTGGCCAGTTTGAACTCTTAAATTTGGTGTGATACTTACACATTTTGTGCCCTTGAAAATTCAGTAGCATACTCTGAAGGTTGCAGTGAGTAAATGGTAACATCAATGTGTGTTTCTGACTTCATATCCCTCACAACAGATATGTTACAGCAAACCCTGTTACACCAGCAATATGTCAGTAATCCCCCTGTGTTTGAGCCTCTGCTCAGACTGTATCCTGATGTCATGCAGTAAGAGGTGGATATCATTACATAGTGACTTCATTCCTGATATCATCCCAGTGATGTATCAGACTTTCAGACATGTTATGTGTAGGAGGCCTTATATATGAGAGGAAGGCCTGGACATTCTGTGGGACTCTGTACAGTTGAAAGGTCAGTGTATTACTGGAGATTGTTGACAGACTGTCAGGATTGTGTAGCAGTGTATTGTGAATGTGTTATGTGGCCTGTGTGTGTGTGTGTGTGGGGGGGGGGGGTTAGATGCAAGTGTTATGGGTCCTTTTCTATCTGACTTTACATGCTGCTCCAGTTTCTGGTGCTCTATCAGCTGTATATGTTTGTAGGGGCAGACTGAGACATACCAGATGGCCTTTGCCTCCCCTACACAAGGTACAAGGTTCGCACCTGACCTCCGACCAGTGCCTGGTTGGAGTTTGCATGTTCTCCCTGTGTCTTTGTGGGGTTTCTCCCATGTCTGAAAAACATGCTGAATGTTTCCATCTCAAACTCACCAATGAATAGAGTTGTGGGCAGCAGCACAGACTCTACATGGTGCCCTATAGGAGAAAGAGTTGTACAGACCAACCGCTTTGGGCATCTGTGGTGAGCAGCATCCTCAAGATAGGAGAACATGGATCACAGACTGCGGTGTAAAATATGGCTCTAGGTGTTTCTGTCATGTTGACTAATGTCGCCAAAAATGGGCATGGGTAGCTACCGGTGATAAGTGGGTTCTGGACCCATACCAGGGACCCGTGCTAATGTGAGAGGGGTATATGTGTCCCTACTGGCCAGTGTGTGTGCCTGCCATAAAGCCTAGCAGCCCTGGGTCAATAAGCTACTTGACTGGCCAGTGTCTAGTTGCCCAGCCTTGGTTACCTGGGATATCTCTGTTGAGCGAAAGCTGAATGTAAAACCAACCAACCTGCCAAACATGAACTGTGAATTGCTACAGTTAATGTAGGTTCACTGACAGGATGCAGCTTGGAAGTGGATGACATGATGATACGGTGGAGGCTGGACATCCTATGCATCTAGGAGATGAGATGGAAGGGCAGTGCAGCAAAGCCTCTTGGCTTGGGATCCAGAGTCTACCACTCAGGTCATGGGCAGACTAGAGATGGTGTAGGAATTGTGGTGAAAGAGAGGCTTCAGAAGGCAGTAAGGGATATCATCAGAATTAATGACAGACTCATGGCAGTCAGACCCCAGTATTCATAATCTCAGCCTATGCTCCACAGCAGGGTTGTGATAGTGAGGAAAAGAGTGCACTTAGACAACAGTTGCAGGACCTACTAGATAAAGCAGGACAACATTAATTGGTGTTGATAATGGGTGACTTGAAATCACGTATCGGGACAGACAGAACAGGATATGAGGACTGCCTGGGTCCACATGGGTGGGGCAACAGGAATAAAAAAGGAGAAGCCATTCTAGACTTCTGCTGGCAAATGGCTTGATAATAACCAACACATGGTTCAGAAAGAGAGACCGTCACAAGATCACATACAAGAGTAGTCAACATGCAACTCGGATAGACTTCCTCCTAGTAAGGAAAAGGCACTGGAGCAGAATCTATGTTTGCAAAGTCATCCCCAGTGAAACAGTTGACTCACACCATAAACCACTAGTTGCCACAATCAGCTGCAAGCAGTGGTCAGAGAAAGCTCTATGGTCAACAGAGACCAAGCTGACGACCTGGAAGTTCACTGGAGAGAAAGTACAAGTTCAAGGTATTACTCAAGGCTCTATCACCCCAAGAACAGGAGGAAATAGGTGGAGTTGAAGAAGAATGGCAGCGCCTAAAAACAGCATGTGTTAGGACTACAGAAAAGATATGTGTCTGAGCCAGGTACGGAAATCAGGTACATAAGGAAAGCTGGTGGTGGAATGCAGAAGTCCATGAAGTCATCAAAAGAAAAAAGAAGTGCAGGAAGAAGTGGGAGACAGAAAAGACTGACAAAGCTAGGAAGGAACTACTGGTTGGCTAACAAAGAAGCTCAGAAAGAAGTTGCAATAGCAAAGAATAGGGCATTGGAGGCACTGTAGCAACTTCTGCAAGGTGACTCAGTAAGGGGCACAAAGTACATCAGGTTGCAAGGCAAAGACAGAAATATAAAGAAGATAGTCAGACACCCTTCATAAGGGATGCCAGCAACAACCTGCTCATCAGCCCAGAGGACATCAAAGGCAGATGGAAGGAGTATTTCCAGCAGCTTCTGAATGAAGAAAACCCCACAGAAGCTGTACTGCTCCAGAAACTGCCTACAATGAGAGAAGAAGAGGAGCCCACCCTAGAAAAACTAAGAACAACACTAAGAAAGATGAAGCCAGGGAAAGCAGCAGGCTCAGATGAGGTCACAGCAGATATGATAAAGATGCTGGGTGAGATAGGGGAGAAATGGCTCCTGAGGGTGGTAATAGTGTGGAGAGAAAGGCGTATCCCAGATGACTGGAGAATAAGCATACACGTGCCAGTGTAAAAGAACAAAGGGGACATCCACAACTGTGGGCAGTACTGAGGCATCAAACTCCTATCATGTTGTATGAAATTCTGGAGAGGGTGATTGATAAATGGATACACAGAGTAGTAGAATGTAAGATGGGAGATGAGCAGTTTAGATTCAGATCAGGATGCAGCACAACTGACCCGATGTTTGCAGTGAGACAGATACTTGAGAAGAAGCTAGAGATGAGGAGCGAGTCCAACTGGGCATTCCTAGACATGGAGAAAGCATATGACAATGTCCCAAGAAAGCTGATCTGGGCAGTACTGCAATGGTTTGAAGTCCCAGAAAAATTGGTAGAATTAGTGCAGGCTATGTACAAGGACCCAGTGACTCAAGTACGGACAGTGTCCGGCCTCTCAGAGGGTGTGGGTGTACATCAGGGATCAGCTCTGAGCCCACTGATGTTCATACTGGTGATGGATTGCAATAGCAAACAGGTTGGAGTGGATGGATCAACAAAGCTGCTGTATGCAGATGATGTGGCAGTACAAGCAGACTCTGAGCTAGAACTTCAGCAAAGGATTGGGGAATGGAATGGAAATCTGAATGCATATGGGATGAAACTAAGCACAGATAAGACTGTGGTAATGGCAACAAATTGGGGAAATCAGAAGAAGCTGAGAATAGAGACAGAAGGGAAGATAGTGGAAGAGGAAAACAGCTTCACGTATCTGGGAGGAGTAGTTGAGGAGAAGGGTAGTCTAAATGAACAGGTTAAAGCTAGAATCAGAGGGACTGCAGCCAACTGGCATAACATACATATACAAACCCGCGATAAACAGTGGAAATGGCAAGTAAAACTGGAGCTTGACCAAAAATATTGTTGTAACAGCACAATTCCATCAGCCTTTTGACAAGGGTGAGCTGAACAATTTACAACAGAATATGAGTACTGTTTACCCTTTAGTGCAACACGAGAGAACTAAAGACACAGAATGTAGACCAATGAAAAAGGGGAAGAAGCCAGAGTCGGCAAAAAAGGAAGTTGGAGGGGCAGACAACTGGCTCCGGCAACATCAAGAAGGCATTTTACAACAAGAAGGAATGATCTGGAATTTATCCAGTCATGTTTTATCCAATGATGAGTTAAATATTTTACAAAAAGAATTTTCTTTTATACCAAGTAGGTATTCTGATATCACAGATATGTTTGATATTAAAACGTTTTGTAGGGATTTTACTTTTAAATTAATGTTCAATGGTAATGATGCACAGTTAACTTGTTTTAAAAAAAAAAGTTAATTTATACCACCTTTAAACTCTTTGGTGCATGCTTTTGAGTCGATGTGTTTACAAGATGTGCATAACTCACATAAGAATAGAGACGGGAAACAAAAATAGGATTAAGGGCCATAATCTTAGTAAAGGTGAACAAAATGCCCTGTTACAATTGCAAAACAATACTGATATAGTAATAAGGCCCGCCGATAAAGGCAGGCCAATAGTAATCATGGATGTTGACTGGTGTAAACAGACTATGCATGAAATGCTACAGGATGAGAGGTTCTATGTCAGGATTAACCCCCTGAAAGTAGATAGTATGGTTCATCGAGTTAAACATAAACTGGATTTACTATTAAACAGCTGTTCTGTTTCTAAGGAGATATATGATTATTTTGTTATACAACATCCTGTCACCCCTAGTATACAGGGGCTACCCAAGATACATAAGGACAGAACCTGTCCACCACTGAGACCAGTCGTATCAGGGAGACGGTGGTGCACTGAATCCATCTCCATATATATATGTAAAAAATATATATATAAAAAAATACCCAGAGTATCTAGTGGACAACCTGTTCCAAGAGATCATACAGCACAGACACTCCAGGTACCCACCAATCCTGGAAAAGGGATTCACAGCAAGGGCACAGAACGGACCGAACAAAAAGGACTGGGTGTCAAGTTTCCCCCTTCCAATTTCCACCGATATGTTTGGAATTAGAGGGGTCCTCACCAACAATTGGGACATCTTGGGAGGAGAAAAAGGTCTGACAAAGTTACTTGGGACATCCCCAAACTTCTGTTTCAAACGAACCTCTTCTTTTGGTGGTGCGTTCGAGAGGAATAAAAGCCCATCCCCACAGAGCGAAGTATCGACAGAACCTGGAATGTCGACTGCGGCAAGTGTGTTGCCTGTGTACACATACGAAAAAAACAACAATGTCACCTTCCCACACTGCAACAGAACTGTCGGTCTACATGACCACTATGACTGCAACACAAAAAATGTAGTCTACTGTGCTTTCTGCGAACACTGTGGGAATTTCTATATCGGCAAAACGAACAGGAAGCTGAGTAGCCGTATTAAAGAACACACTGCAGCAATACACAAACAGGACAGTTTGAATGCCTTGGCTAAACACAGTACTATTTGCCCAAACTTCACAGGATTCAAATTCACAGTGCTGGAAAAAATAACAGAATTTGTAGGGGACATGGACACATTCCTGCAAGTCCGGGAATTAAAATGGCAGATAGAACTGAGAGCCGATGTCTATCCAGGTCTCAACGAGACACTGAACATTAAATGTGCACTTAAATGGTATAGAGATTGAAATGTGATAGGGTTTGAAGAACTGTGCAAGAGGGTTTGAAGAATTGTGCAAGTAGATTTAATGTGTTTATGGATTTACAACTGTGCAAGTGAATATAATGTGTTTCCTCTCTCTCTCTGACTTTTGACTCCCCCATAGCCCCTGCACACATGCTCCCACTCTCTCTCTGACTTTTGACTCCCCCATACACACATGCTCCCAATCACCAGGCTAGCCCCCGCTGACCCCACCAACTATACCCCCCGGTCTCACATTTTCACGCAGCCATTCAAGGGTGATACCATCCAAACCAGCCCACGGGTGGTACCATCTGCACTGACAGTCTTCTGGGGGACACTGTTATTCATAGGCTCCTTGTCATGGGCGGCCCCCTAACAGCCCCCCCCTCAAGTCCACACCGCATTCCTCCCACTCCCCCATCAGGTGGCATACCCACACATTTCTCTACACACACACACACCGATGCCAAAGCATAGTAGGACTCTCTACCTGACTCCTCCACCTTCCTCCGTTCCCTTCTTTACTTACCTTTGGAGGCAAACACTCATAAGTTACGTGTTTATATTAGAATCATCACAGCATGACTGTCATCTTTCCTGGTCCCCCCCCCAAACCTTTTTTTTTTTTTGCACACAATCCCTTTTTGCACACAGTCCCTTTTTGCACACAATCCCCTTTTTTGCACACGATCCCTTTTTGCACACAATCCCTTTTTGCACACGATCCCTTTTTGCACACTATCCCTTTTAGTATGCACACGGCACCACAAGGCTATTACTGTCTGACCAATTTGCCTTATGTAACTGCAATTGTAATGTTAATGAAAATGCACACAGCACCCTGCTTGATCACACTGGAAAGGAACTGTTGTTAATTTAAATGGCCTGCTAGAACTAATGTATATAAAGGAAGTGAAAATGGTTGCTCATACTTATGAAACATGTCTTTCTGAAGAAGTCTTGATAATAAATAAGACGAAAGCGCTAAAGTTCTACAAGAGTTGTTGGTGTTATTTACTATTTTATTGAATGCTTTTATTGTCACGAAGTTCATTTCTTACTTTTCTTAATATATATATATATATATATATATAGAGAGAGAGAGAAAGAGAGAGAGAGAAAGTAGAATTTAAGACCCATACTGAATAACATAGGTCAGGTTTTGAAAGACACTGAGCATTTCCTACAGGATTTGTTTGACCATATGGATGTGTTGGATGGAAGAGAGTTATATATTTGTCACCATGGATGTAGTATCACTTTTTACGGTGATACCCAAACATATGGGCATAAATAATACAGAGAGATTCCTGAAGGCATACTCTGATAAAACTGGAGGTCAAATTACACTTAAGGATCTTTTGGAAATAGTACTCAGCAATAATGTCTTCTGTTTGGAAGTAACCTCTATTGGCAGAGCAATGGCATAGCTATGGGCATATGTGCCAACTGCTACGCCAATGCAGTAATGGTGGTATGGGAATCTGAGTATGTGTTACAAGGTCCCTTCAGTAAGTGTTTTATTTTTCAGAAGATTCGTGGACGACCTTTTATTGTGTGGGGTGGTACCACAGATGAGTTAGTTGAGTTCATGCGATATGTTAATCAGAGCACATCTTATTTAAAGTTTACTTATACATATTCAGATAATGAGATAAACTTTTTTTAGATTTTACAGTGTCAGTTGATGAAAACAACAGGATTTATACTTATACTAAGCAACATAGAAAGAGTTGCCACGTGAATCATTTGCTGTCTCATGACAGTATGCAGCCCCCTTACATTTTCAAAAATGTAGTGAGAAATCAAGTTTACAGAGCTTTCAGGCTTAATGTCAGGGACTCTGATTTCCACAGGCGTACTGAAGTTGTTAGGAGTGAATTACTGGAAAGGGGTTACAAAGAAGTGATGGTAAAGAATAACATTGATGAGGTAGTTAAGTTGAGGGACTCGGTGACCCAACCATATTTTTCCAAGAGAGAAGTAACCAAAAAAGTGAAAGACACTGGTAGCAGTCGGACCCTCAGAATACCTTTATACTATTCATTTGATGTTAATATGTACATGGACAGGGGAATTTTGACATCAGATAAAGCTGTTAGTACTATTATAGATCATGAATCTAGTTTTTTATTTAGGAACAACCGGTCACTTAAAAGACAATTATGTTTTCCAAAAAGTCGCTTTAGTGCTTCACGGCAAGTGGGTACAGTACTATGTAAACACTGTTATTTTTGTAAGTTTATAGATGCCAGTTCACAGTTTATGGGATGAACAAAGGCTATGTACATTTTACTCATCTGCTACCTGCAACACCAATCATGTGGTGTATCTTGCTCATTGCTTAGAATGTCGGAAATTCTATGTTGGTAAAACTGACGGACCATTAAAAGAACGGGTCAAGGAGCATGTTTACCACATGCAAAGGAGGGATAGGGTTAGTGCACTCTCTAAGCATCTCTGTGATACTAATGATGAACATTTTTTTATGTTTCTTGTTATAAGGAGAGTATATAAAAATATTAGAGGTGGGGATGTGTGCTTTAGAAGCTGGATAGTGAGACTTAAAGCAGATAGTGGACATGGTCTGAATGACTATGTTCCTCTAAAGCCTATCCTAAAGAAAAGACCTCCTTTTAGATAATTTTAAAAGTTTACATTATAATATTTATTTGAGGACTGATATTATCACTTGTATGAAGGATTTTAAATTTTTCATTTTGTTTTAATTTGTGTTAATATAACTTTAAAATAGATCATGTGACTTTTAGTAACATGTGATCAGTATGATATGGTATATATAAAAGGTTTGTTAATAGCATCTGATGAAGTGGGATACAAGCCTACGAAAGTGCTTATGTGATTTTTTTGTGTGACTTTTCTCTGCATTAAATACGTTTGTAAACTGGAATTCACAGCCTTGTCTGGGTCCTTCTTGGTTTTGTGTGCCTTTGAACTATATTTTTTTTTTTGGACTTGGAAGCCTACATCTGGTGGTAGCTATTTTGCTATTTTTAATTGTTTTATTTCCTGTATAGTTGCCCAGATATAGTGGTTTTAGTGGTCTCTATTCAAACCATCTCAAGAATAAAAGGTATAGAAGCACCAAATAACTACAAAGCAAAAATAATGTTGCTAGCTGATGACGTTCTATTAACTATTTCAAATTCACAAACATTAAAGGAAATAAAACTCTCAGTTAATATATTCAAGCATACTCTTGATTAAAATTGAATAACTCACTCACAGTACTTTCTTTTAAACAAAAACAGAATATCAAAACTGCAAAAAAGTAATATTATTGGTGAACAGACAACAATTGCAAAATATTTAGATGTTTGTAAAATATGTAGAAGAAAATTATGACATGGGGCCAGATTCAATAAAACTTGCACTAAGTGCCCACTAAGTGTACACTGTTCTGACTAAACAGACAATACAGAGATAACCCACACCTTCCTTCTCCTAATTTTAGTTTTCCTATTGATATTCTTGTGACTTTAAATATTGACTGTGATTTATAAAGGTTACTACAAAGTATAGACTAAATGTACACTTAGTGTAATCTTTCTGAGTGACTAGAAAGCACAACAAATGTGACAAATTTTATTGAATACATATCATGCCCACTTAGTGTAGGTTTTATTGAATCTGGCCCATGAACTATAAAAACTATTAAAAAATCCTTGAAACCATTACTGATTCAAATGGAATAAAATGTAAATTTCATAATTTGAACTGGAAGAATATATGCATGTCTCTCTTTCAGGAAAAAAATTTGATTGAATACATTATACAGAAAAGGATCATTTCTTCAGGTACTGCTTTAAAAAAACACAATTATAGATGACATAGATATGAAACTCTAGTTTGAGCTGATTGTTTTTATAAAAATAACAAGACTTTTTTGACAACATTAATACTACTAGAATCAATAACTGAAAAATAAGAAACTTGGGCTGGCAACAATGCTTTATTCATTTAGAAATTAAAGAAACAGTCTTACAATTGAATATAATTTAGATTTTCAATATTAGATTTATTTACATAATGCTAAAACATATGCTCAGCAGAAATGTTTTAGAGTATCACAATCCCATTACAAAATAAACCAATTTTAATTCAAATTACATGTAGAATTACATATAATGGACATAAATCAGAGACTATAATTTCTAAACTATATAAAATCTTTATGTTTTATAATGTTAATAATAACAATAACATTTGGAAACATATTACCCTAGGACATTTAGAGAAAAGGGTATGGACTTCTTGGCATACAGCCATAGAATTCACGGTGAGTAAGTGTCAGAAAGGAGGGAGTGATTTTTCTTTAATACAAGCAATGCCCAAGGCTAAACACTTTAAACATGCAAGAGTAGACAAAAATCATACACCTGTGTTGGACAGGAAGGTGAACAGATTTTTGCAGACCTAGGACATAATAAAAATGTAATTATTGAACCTTGTAAAATAACCTTATAATCACAAAACTGCAGTATTTTCACCTGGAAATTTCTATACAGGTCTTTACTTACTCCTTACGCAAGAGCAATTATTTTAGTAATAAAGACATACAGTGTTGGAGGGGTTTGAAACCTTGTAATGCAGATTGGTCACACATATGTTTTGAATGTTCACAAATAAAATTTTTTGGGGAGAAACTAGAGGGTGCTTCAAGAGCATTATGGTTTGCCACATTTCTTTCACATAGATGTTAGTTTTATTTAATATAACAGGGATTTAAAAAATAGACAATGAAAACCAATATTTACCTTGGACTATTATGGCTGTGGCAAGAAAAAATATATAACTAAAAAGTGGAAAAACTCATTGCCACCTCAGACTGAAGACTTTTTGCCATTGTTAAAAGAAGCAGTCTTCAAAGAAGCTAGAATATAGGAAAGCAGAATACATTCTAGGACTATTCAAAAATCTGTGTACTAAAGTTCAATCACTTATTGATTTTTATCAGAACATTGTTACCTCCCATAATTTGGTAACATTTAACTAGTCAATTTATTAACTTTTATATTAAGACATGAATTAAATAAGGTTTCAAGCAACGGTGAACACATTGTATATAGTTTTAACATTTGTTTAAATTTCATTGTTTCAAATTTTATGAATGTATATATCAGTGTAATACATCACAAAGATTTTAATAAAATGCAAAAAAAAAATTGTTAGAAAAAATGCATTCTGTTATATTTCAAATTGGATGAGTAAATGGCAAGAGAATAAGTTGACTATAGCCATGACCATTTACATACTGCAATCCTAAGCTATCTGCCAGCAGAAAAATAGGATCAAACTCAGGGACCATCAGTAAAGTTAAGGACAATTTAAATAAAATAGCAGACAGAAAATAAATATTTCAACTTATCACACAGAAGTGCAAACTAGCCTTGTAAATCAATTGAATGACAAGAAAGTAATTTGGTTTCATCCACAGCTAACCCTTCCCCTTATTATAACCTGCGCGTGCACACACACACACAAAACAACAACAGGGATCAATCACCTAAATAAAAGTGGTCTTGGTTATGTCAGTAGTCCTGCAAAAACAGACATTTAAACAGAAATATTAACAGTGATCCTCCCTGGTACACACACAGACATACTCTACCCCACTTAAAAGAAAAAACAGTCAAGAGAAGATCCTCTTACAATAAAAATACATTCATGCTGAGCTAACTTAAAAAGATTGCACCTTACATCCACACATAACCCAGCAACACATACGCACAAAAATTACAAAGAAAACAGACCACTCATTCACAAATCTTCACTTTAATCCTCATCCTCACATACCTGTCTTTGATGGAAACTTACCAGCATCTCTGTCCTGTCCTTAAAAAGAGACTTTAAAACAAATGCACGCACATATGTATAGACAGATATAACTATATATTTGTTTGGGTACCTATTACTTCACCGACAGGTCAAAACAGCGACACTCACATGTTCGACTCCACATCATCGACACTTCATAACATCGACGTTTCAGGTAAGCGATCTTCCCCCTCACAGGACCCATGGTAGCACTCGTTTCACTATTAAGAAGGTAAGGACAATGCTATCAGGGTAAATTTTGAATAATGACGTAAATCGTACACATTATAACAGAGAAATGAGTGCTACCATGGGTCCTGTGAGGGGGAAGATCACTTACCTGAAACGTCGATGTTATGAAGTGTCGATGATGTGGAGTCGAACATGTGAGTGTCGCTCTTTTGACCTGTCGGTGAAGTAATAGGTACCCATTTGTATATATATGTATATATATATATATATATATATATATATATGTATATATGCGTGTGTGTATATATGTGTGTGTGTGTGTGTGTGTGTATATATATATATATATATATATCTATATATATATATATATATATATATATATATATATATATATATAGAGAGAGAGAGATATCTTGAATGCATCTTAAATAGCACAAAGCATGATTTAGCCACAACCATAATAACAGTGTTCAATCTCAGCCTCCATGTAGGCTTTGTACCAAGAAAAGGGAGAACAGCTGCAGTCATTCCCCTACATAAGGGAGAACTTACCACAGAACCAAACATTTATAGACCCATAAGTATGACCAGCCTTATATGCAAAGCTATGGAAATACTTGTCATAAATCAGGACATAGGGAACCTCCAAATACTGAACTCATCTCAGTTTGGATTTGACAAGAGCACGTCATGCTTACTCAGCCTGGTGGGCCTGTTTTTTTTTTTTAAAAAGGTTCCCAAAGCAATGGATGAAGGTAAAATGGTACATAACACATACCTCAACCTGGCCAAAACTTCTGACACAGTTCCCTACTCAGGCATAGTAGAAAGGCTAAATAAAGTGGGGGAATAAACCCCTGTTCAACCACTGAATTGCCAGCTGGCTCACAGATAAGACACAGGAAATCAAATAGGGGAAGTTACCTCTATAAAGACACCAGTACTCAGTGGAGTCCCCCCAGGGTTCTATGCTAAGACCTCTTCTGTTTGGCATCTACTTTTCTGAAGAAAAAATAATATTAAAGAGTTTTGGCTAAGTTTGCTAATGTCTGCAAGCAAGGAGTCTTTTGCTCTGTCCTTAAAAGGATACTTAATGTAATAGCAGATCTTTTACAAGATGGTTGTCTTGACAAGGACATTTAAGATATAAATAGTTTCTCAGCTGTCAGCTACTTAAAGATGCTGCGACTGCTGAGGAATAGCCTTGCACAGCTGAAACCAATCTGGAACATCCTTTGGTTACAGTGGATCTGACAGATTACAGCTTGCAGCAACATCAGCAAACCAGCAAGGAAGATTTGCAAAATGTGGACTTGTATCTGCTCTACCATACCTGTTTTAAAGGAGGTACTGAGATCTGTGCTGACAGGTGCCATCTAGTAAGTGATTTCCTAGACCTTTAACCAGTAAGACTTCATAATCTGAGATAAGGTTTAGTTCCTGTGATTTCAGCTATTTTTGCAGATAGCTAGAATATCAGGGTTCCTGACAATCTTTCGGCTATCCAGTTACTTTTAAACGTAAAATCGTATTCACTCCTTGTACAATGGACTTTTCGCGAATCACCTTAACAACAATACATATTACAGCTAAGTCATCCTTTAGTGCTTATGTCATCTTTGTCCATTATAGCTCTTTATGAAATCATGAATAATCTTTGTTGGCTAAAAGCAGTTGAATATTATCCCTTCAAATTCTCTTAAATTAAATTAGAAATGATTATCAAAAATTATCTTGGATTCCGTAAGACACAGAATAAACACCCTGTTATTTACACCAAACACTCAGACCTACCTTACTCAAGACAGGCACCAAAACCTTTCTCCTTACACATGTACAATCTATTCAACTTTCATACATCAGCTTGTTCTTCAGCATTTATATAACATCATCAGAGCAGCCAGACTACTGTATTCCCTCGATTCCGTCAAGCATGAGCTAGGCCACTCCATCAGAATAATTAGTAAGACAAAACTAAGAACATTTTTTCATTAAGGAAGACTAATTCCACCAGTCATCTATTTTTGATGCAGATCATAACAGTCCTCTTTGAAAATATGAAGAAGTGAAAGTCAACTTGCCTAATTAATAATAATAAAAACAGTTCTTGAATTAGAGACATACCTCAACATTCCAACACTCAAAAATAAGACATTCACCCAGAAATGCAGTAGTGTGCCCCCCCCCCCCCCCACAAGTAGGACCTAAACAAAAAGTTTTAAATAACTCAATAGAGCAGGAAGGTAAACAATTCCCAGTAGCTATAATATTAACCTCTGTTGGAATCTACTTCCCCCTTAAAAGTCAATATACGTATTTGTGATGTTCTCAGACGAAAGATGCATCATTGTAATAGTCCAACACTTTCATATTTTATTATTTATTTATTTATTTGAGTTTGATGACTGGAGAAGTCTACTGGGCCAAGAAGAGCCTGTTTTCAGTGGAGGCCCGGGGAGAAAAGCTCCACAATAATTGCAAGTTATATTTCACATGTTACAAAAGGACATAGTTCATACAGCTAATTAAACATTTATAGATGAGCTCCATGATATTTGCAATTGGCTCGTCACAATGTTACAAAAATAAAAAAACATAATTCAATACGGAAATTTCAACATTTACATAAAGTGAATATTTTTGTTATAAAATGAATGGTAGGTTTAACATTTCAAAATATATAGTTACTAGCCATTAGTAGGTTAGGAAAATATTATGCATGGTGAGGGTAATAGTATATTTCAGATTGGAGAGTAAAGTACAATAGATATTAGAGAGAAAATTAGGTTTTTATAGGTTTAGGTTCATAGGTTCGTACTAGGCTATCTTCCCTAGGGCATTTATAAGCCTAGCCAGAGTGTATGTGGCTTACACCACCCCTTAGGATGAGAATACTACGCCCTTTTAGGGTTTAGTTTACTATGCCTCTGTCTAGTAGTGACACAGAGATGACCCCCAGGGTAAACCTACGATCTCCCATCCACTCGTCGAGATTTCTCTTGAATAGAGTCAGTGAGGGGCTCTGCCTAACATGGACTGGGATTCTGTTCCAGAGTGTAGGGAGCCTCTGGGTTATGAATCTGTCCCTCCAGCACGTTCTATTTATTTCTATGTTGAGGTTTATGTCACTTGTTCTCGTGGCTCTGATGGATTTGGATTTTCTGAGGTGGAGCATGTCCATTAATTCAGGACTGGACATGGCCTTGTACGTCAGGCACAGATCACCTCTGAGTAGGCGGTATGCGACTGAATAGAGCTGGAGTTTTTTCAGTCGGGCAGCATATGACATATGTTTAAGACCCTTTATCCTCTTGGTGAGGAACTTTTGGGGTCTTTCCAACTGATGCAGGTGTTGGGTGAGATACATCCCAAACGGGGCATTGTACTCAATCATTGGCCTGATAAGAGAAGAGTACAGGGGCACAATGACCTCTCTTGATCTAGATGTGAAACCTTTCATGATAAGGTGGGCAATATAGAAGGTCTTCCTAACCACTTTGGCAATGTGAGTGTCAAATGAGAGGTTTCTGTCAACCTGGGTCCCTAGGTCCCTGATTACCTCTTCCGTACTTAATGGATTACCGCCTATGTGGTAATTTGTCGGTACCTTGTTTTTCCCAAAGGGTATGACTATACATTTTTTGGCGTTCAGCTTAAGGCCATGGCTCTGGCACCAATTATCCGTTTCTATGAGGCCTCTCTGAAGGATGTTTGTGTCCGCTGGAGTATCACTTATGGCACCCAGTTTGCAGTCATCTGCGAACTTTGTCAGCCACAATCCTACTATGTTTGCCTGTACCTCGGAAAAATAAATGCCGAACAAGAGGGGTCCCAGGACTGAGCTCTGTGGGACACCGCTTGTGACTGGCTTAGAGTCTGACATAGCTCCAGCAACTCTGACCCTGTGGGTTCTGTTACTGAGCCAGTTTGCAACCCATCTTGTGACATATGGGTTTACATTTAAGCTGGTGAGTTTGTCTATGATGCCCGAGTGGGGTATTGTGTCAAAGGCTTTTGCAAGGTCAAGGTAGGCTGTGTGAACTGCCTTACCCTCATCAATGGCCTTAGTGACAGTTTCAAAAAAGTCGACCAAGTTCAAAAGGCAGGATCTGCCCTTGACAAAGCCAAATTGGGTAGGATCCAATGTCTGCAGGTCCCCAATGTCTTTGTTTATGAGTTCCATAATGATCCTCTCCAAAGCTTTGCAGACCAGGCTCGTCAAGCTTATGGGGCGGTAATTTCCAGGGTCCGTAGAAGCACCGCCTTTGTGAAGTGGGACCACTGTTGCCGACGCCACTCTTTGGGTACGATCCTGTAGTAAGGCTAAGATTAAACAGCAGCCTTATGTGTGGGTTTAGTTCCTCTTGGAGTTCATGTAGCACACAGCCCGGGATACCATCCGGTCCCATTGATGCTGTGTTTTTAGCTTTAGAGAGGGCGGCTCTCACCTCGGCATCTGAGATGTTAGGGAGGCTACACTCTGCTGGGATAGTTATTTCTCCTTTTGTGGGGGAGGGGAGGAGAAATTTGCACTGAACCTGTCTGCCAGAATGTTGGCAATGTCAGTGGGTTCAGTGTATTTTGTGTCATTTTGGACTAACTCTCAGCATATCTGGGAGTTTCCACCCAGGTTTCTAACATAGCTAAAGAAGGCCTTGTGATTGTCTTTTGTGTCTTTTGCAATTTTTCTCTCAAAGTTGGCCTTGGATGATTTTATGAGTGATCGTAGTTTTTTGCTAGTACTGATCAGAGATGCCTTCCCTTTTAGGGATTTTGCTCTGTCATGTAGTAGCTTCCTCTTCCTGTTGTAAAGTTTGTTTATGGCTGGGGTCCACCAGACCGGGCGCCTGCCTTTGGGGGAATGGGTCTTGGTTTTATTTGGGAAGAAGGTATTTGCAAAGGATTCAGCAGTGTGGGTTGTGGTTTCCACTGGCCCAGGGGCCTTGAAAGATACCACTTCAGTCTTAAGAAGTGTGAAGTTTGCTTTTGAGAAGTTCTTCACTGTGGTCTTTTGTGCAGGGGGTGGGGGTGGGATGTGGATTTCCAGTGAGATTAATTTATGGTCTGATCTTACCAAGGAGGGATATACTTCCGGTGTGGAGCATTTTGTCCCCATGTTTGTGATGATCAGGTCTAGTATATTGTCTCCTCTTGTGGGAATGGTGACTAGTTGTTCCATTGCATTTGAGTTTGGTAGGGGAGGGATTGTTTGGGGGGGGGGTGAACTAATTGTAGAGGTTGTTGGATGAGTCAGTGCAAGGTGGAATGAGGGGGGAGGGATTTAAGTTGGACCGTGGCAAGGGCATTCCCATTTGGAAGAAAGATGAGAGAGTAGCTGAGATTTGAAATTTGTATAGTTAGGTAGGTTGCGCAGGTGTGTGGGGAGAGAGTTCCACTGTTTAGCTAAGGAGTGGGACAGCAATAGATGGCCACGAGGTTGTGCAGGTTTGTGGACCTGAAAGAGATTTTCTTTTTTGGATCTGAGTGAGCGGTTGGGAATGTAAGATTTTAAGGAAGTAGCGCGAGCTGGACAGTTGGCAGGTTGAAAGATGAACTTGTGGGCAATAGTGAGTTGCAGGTAAGTGAGGTAGTTGAGTAGCTCAAGCCAGTTGAGGGTGAGGATGGAGTGGCAGTGGTGGGATGAGTTTTTTGAATTGCTTGCAAATTTGGATATTTTGTGGTAGCGGGATTCAAGTCTGGACTGAAGGCCAAGATGGATATTGGTGAAAATAGGGGCACCATACATAAGGGAGGGCAGTAGAAAGGTGGATGCAAGATTATGATGGTTAGAGGGGCTTAGGAAGTGGTTGTGCCTGTAAAAGAGACCTAACTTTTGGTGAGTTGTCTTGATTGCAGAGCAGATGTGGGTGTCAGATTTTAGTTCTTCATCAATAATGATGCCAAGAAGCTTGGTGTTGGAAACGATTTCAAGGAGGGTGTTGTTTTGGCTCTGTATGGTGAATGTGGATTTGTCAATGGAGTTTTTAGTAGGGGAAAAACATTAGTTTGGTTTTATTTGCCTTTAGTGCCAGATGGTTAGACTGCATCCAGGTTTCTGTTTTGGAGAAGGCTATTATTCCTTGTCTTTTTTCTAGCAATGTTTAACATGAAATTAATCTTGTATATGTAATTATATTCGTGCTTCCTCAGAGCTTATCTCCCTGGAACTCTGAGATTATTCCTGGTCTTTCTTTCTAGCAATGTTTTAACATGAAATTAATCTTTGTATATGTAATTATATTTTTGTGCTTCCTCGGAGCTTTTCTCCCCGGGCCGCTACTGAAAATGGACATGTATCCAGTTAGACTAGCCCGGTCAACAAATGTAAAATAAATACATAAAAAAATAGTTGGGTTTTTGCTAGGAGCTCAGAGGGGGAGAAGGCTGAGCAGATGATTGTTGAGTCATCTGCATATTGGATGATTGATGAGTCTGGGATGGATTGGTAAAAGTTGTTAATGAATAGGTTGAAGAGAAGAGGGCCAAGAACAGAACCTTATGGAACACCTGTGTGTGTGGGAAGGAAGGGAGAGGTTGAAGTTTTCCATTGGACAGCTTGTTGGCGGTTGGACAAGTAGCTGGAAAACCAGGCGATGGTGGTGGGAGAGAGGTGTAGGGCGGAGAGTTGGGATATAAGTAGGGTGTGTGAGATGGTGTCAAAGCCCAATGACAGATCTAGGAATAGTGTGGATATGAACTTGCCTAAGTCACGTTCGAGGTTTATGGTTTCAAGAAAGGAAAGAAGATCAGCCATGGTGCTGTGGCCAGGGCGGAAGCCATGTTGGGTAGGGGAGAGGAGATTGTTTAGTGTTAGGTGTGCTATGAGTTGTGCTTGTATAGTTTTCTCTAGTATTTTAGAAAGAGGGGAAAGGATGGCAATAGGCCTTAAGTTGGTTGTATCAGTATTTTTGCCACCTTTGTGGAGGGGGATGATTTAAGCATGGTGCTAGATAGAAGGGCAGTATGATTCTTGTATGGATCTCTCACATGCTATCCATCATATATGCTTATTTAGCTGT